>NW_012029385.1:1934-114519 GCF_000956235.1 Wasmannia auropunctata | reverse complement strand
TTATTTTAATTATTTTTGTCCTATTTGGATATAATGTAAATGACAATCATAACCTATTTCAAATTTACAGTACGATAGCCGTATCGTGTACCAATAGTACGGTGTACTGGTAATGTATCCCAACAGTACGCACGTACGTGGTAGGTACGATACTGGTACGCATAGTACAACGTACGCTCACCGTACCAATACCGTGGAAATATCTTGTTATCTGGGATGCGCTGTGTTCCAAAACTCACAACAATTGTATCGAGATAGGATAAAACAGACGGAAAGTGCAAAAAGTTCAAGTACAAAGATCGAACGAATCTGATTATTATCGGCGCGACAATCGTATGTTACATATATATATATACGTGTTTACAAATATTGATAACAAAATAATTGAGACCACTATACGACTGTGTATTTATGTAGATTAAACATGCTCGATAGCGTAAAAATAAATACCGCAGAGACGAAGCAGCGACTAATTGAATTCACTGTGGGCGTATAACAATGAGCAGATTAAAAGAAACTCAATTAATTACAGCCATTAGTTCATCGTTTTACAAAAATGTACTTTTGCTTACGCAAGTCGTACCACCGTCAGTCGAGTTTCAACGGCACTTTAAAAAGGTAAGGACAAAAACATTTCTCTAACATTTAAATTTTTATGTCATTATGTTTATAACTAAATTAAAAATTATTAATGCGAGCACATTTTTTGGGGGGGCAAAAAGGGCATGTTTGACAAGCCTAATACGGCGGGTTTCCTGCATGTATCGCATTATCTATCAGTCGTGTGCGACGCAAAGCTGTTCAAGCGAATGGTCAAATGGCCGATCTTATGCAAAACGGACGAGGCAACGTATCGCGTTGAAATGAAGAGTCTCTTGTGCGTCCTGTCGCGAGACAATCCCGACCTCAACTTCCCAACGATACTGATGTCCCACTTGATCCAGTCGGGAGGAATCAAGTTTCAGATTATTATGTGGAAGCTGTCGCAACTCGCTCTCAGGACTCACGTGAACAGGGAACGTACGTAAATGTGCTGAATGTTGAAAGAAAACTCATTTATTTGTTTTCTCATTTATTACGTCCGAATTGCGGTTTCTTCGCAGTTCAAGGAGAATTGTTGAACGCGCCGTGTACGAGTCCAGTGCAGGATTTAACGATAGCGTACATCAATAGTATAATCGCGCAAAAATGCAGCGTCATAATGGGGACTCATAAAAAGACGGAGAAAATACTGAAGGCCGCAAATTATTTCCTGAGGTAAATCAACATTTTCGCTGCTCGCACAATGAAAAGCAATACATCAAATTTATGTGTGTAATTATGCATTATATATTTTAGCAGCGAGATCGAGAGATCGAATGCGTGTAAATCGGAGATTTTCGACAGAAGGGAGAATATAAAAAAACTGGTCCTTGATCTGCCGGCACATCCATTAATTCAAAAGCGATTGATAGACGTCGAAGATTCTAACGTCACAGACTGTTAGTGCACGATAAATATTTTTTTCTTCGATGATTTTTTCATTGATAACTTACACGATATTCCTTCTCGCGTTGCAGTATGGAGAAGAAGCATTTTCAAGAAGATTCAATATATATACCGAAAGAATGAAGAATTGAATGAATTAGAGGAATCCAGCAGTCGTTTGTGCAAACTTGTCTTGAGGATAAACTCGAATTCCGTGACGATCGAGGCGTACAAATTTCCCGAAATTCGCTGCGATAGTTTATTATATACGCAATCCGAGACGCAGGTAATCAAATAAAAATTTCTTGTCCGCTGTACTTGCGGTCAATTATTTCCCTCTTTTTTTTTCATTCAAGCATTTAATTCGCAATTTACACGCAAATGGCTCCATCGTGTTTTCCTCTTTACTGTCGCTGCTGCACTTGACATTCACGCAAATATTACATCATCACGGAAACATCGCCGATCTTTCCGATCTGTCGCGGTGTCTACCGTTCGTTCAGAACGCTTGCAAAAAGATGAAATCTCTGCAGACGCTGTTCGGCGCGCTAAACACGAGAATCGACGGTATGTGCAGAAACGAGCGATACACGTCGCGGGAAATTAAAGATGTCAGCGTCTATTTCGACGCGGACAGCGCATCAATTGTAAACCGCAACATTTTACTGCAATCTCCAAAGGTCAGTTTCAATTTTAATCAATGCACGGATGATGATCTTTTCTATGAGAGACTGTGCTCATCTCCGACGAAAGGTATGTAGCTCGTTAAAAATCGCATCATTTCGGAAATTGAGAGCGAACGTCACAAAGGTGTGTTTAAATTTCAGGCAAACGCAAACATTTATTTAAGAGGTACAAACGAGAATATCGTCCGCTGTGCGAGCTACCTGCAAGGAATTGCTCAAGTCCTTCGTCGGACTTGAGCAATTCCTGGAACAGCATGAGCGGATGGCTGTCACCCCGCGCGTGTTCTGTCAAGTGCGAGCAAATCTCGTTTAAAGGAAAGCCGCTTTCGTCCTTGTACTCTCGATTGCTATGTCACTCTAAGTTGCATTTGAAGCGGCCTGGAGGTTTGTCGCAGCTTTTGATATTCCGATTTGCCTAAAATTTCCACAAATTGAAAAAGATTAAAAAACTAGCGTATGACGTGTACCTTCAGGAAACGTATCGCGCAGCCCGGATGTAAACTACGAGGGATTGAATCTAACACCGAGAAAACGTCGCTCGAAAGCAGAGCATCTGATAACGAACGACTATGGTGGCAAAATGAAAAATCTCTTTTAATCCCGTCGTGATACTGTTCGCGTTATACGTACATCATCTCAAAGAATTGACGAAACGCGCAACTGGTTTGACAAGAAATGCTCACTGATGCTTTACTGAGTAATCTCGACATTGGAGGAAAAAAAATAATGTAAAGTTTCAACAATTAATTGCTCAAACTTACTTAATAGTCTTGATTTATATTAAATACAAGACATATGTGATATACCACACCGTTTCCTAATATATATATTTCACTTTCTATTTCGGTGTTACGTATCTGACATTCTATGTTTTACATTTTTACAATAACAACAAAGAAACAACGTTAGAGGAGTAGGTCAATATTGACAATATTGTGTATTTATAAAGATGTATATCTCATTCTCACGGGCCATCTAATAATTTTTCATTACAAAAAGATCTTATAATTGTGAATTTTTCCCATATTTTATAAATTATAATTTTATTAACATTAAATAGGATGAATAAGATAAAGTGGATATCTATTGGCGTTAACTTGTTTTTTAAAAAATCTAGAAAACAGTTTATTTTTAACACTTCTTTACACATAAAATAAATGACTTCATAAATGATTTCTAACTTATGCACAGCTTTTATTGACCATATATATGATGTCTGAATATTTGTGCACTATCAGTGCATAATCAGTGATCACATATAATGTTCTGTATATTTATTAACTTAGCGTTTTATATAATTTTTATTTTTATCTGTCGATATACTCTTTTTATATATATGTATATATACGCTTAACTTTTCGCACATGTTTTCGAGCACGTGTTATCTCTCCCTCTCTTTTATAACTCTATCTTTGGAAAGCCGCACCTCTTAGCTAAATTAACTAAGACAAACTTCGAGATCGTACAAATCATTACGTACAAATATTTAGACATGACGATATTATTTCATTATTATTTATATAGAAATAGTGAAAATAATTAAACAAGGCTGATTAGTTGCTGCGGACCATAACCTTCCGAATGTTTCACGAGCGAGTTTCGAATCGAGTACGATTCGAAACTCGCTCGTGAAACTCATCCTCGATGAGTGCACTTGTATGTACCTGTCGCGATTATTTAAATCCGATCGAGCTAAATAATTGCGACGACAGAAATCGATCGGGATCAATTGCGGCGATGAATGCCGCGACGTAGAAAATAATGCGGTAACCGCAGCGAATTGTGTAAAAGAAAGATAGAGAAGGAAGGGCAGAAGCAGAGAAAGAGAGAGAGAGAGAAAAGAGAAAATGCATACGCGTCGCGCAAACATGGCGGTAATCCTATCAGCTGATAGTATCCGCCGCTGGGATGACGGATCGCATTTTGGTTAATCGGGTTAGATCGCAATAGGTATCCCCGCGTCTGCCCCTCCCCCCGCCGTCCTGTCATCGTCCTCGCCGCTGACGGCAGGCTGCGCGTGCTGGCCTACCTACGCTAACGCTACGTGTGTGACAATATACATACGTGTGTGATCTGGATGACGCATCGACGACGATGCTAATGCATTCCTCGCACGCTGACACGCACACGTATAACCGCAGCGACCGGGAGAAACTGCAGGGAACGAGCGCGTGTCGCTGACAGGCGGAAGGCAGCAGCAGCAGCAGCACGCGGGAATGTCGTAAGGGTGACGATCGTCCATTGGTCCGGCTAGAGGAACCCGACCCGAGCCGTCAGCTCGGGAGGATAAATCGGAGAGCGAGGTCGGCCGTCTCGATCCTCGCGGAGCGGGATCGTCGTCACGAGAGCGAGCGGTCTGTGATGAGCGACTCCGAACAGCAGCAGCTGCACGTGCCTTACCGAGAGTACCATAGCCAGAACAATACCAGCCCCGCCACCACCGCTGCAGCCGCCACCGCCGCCGCTGCCGCTGCTCTGGTGGAGACTGACGCGCTGGTGGATCTCTCCATCGCGCCCGTCAGCAGCAGCAGTAGCAGCAGCCATCATCAGCGTCTGTCGTTGCAGAACGACCAGCCGCCGTCGCCGGCTGACCTGCTACCCGACGTCGACTTCATTCCTGGTTTGAGCAACGACCAAACCCTAGCCATAGATTCCTCCGGGATCGACCGGGAGAGCCAGCCTCTCCTCGGTCGCTTGGAGCTCGACGTCACGTTCAACAGATTTCCAGGTTCGTTTCCGGCCGCAACGCTGTTGGTGTCCCCTTACCTCTCCCGGGTACTGTGTACATACGTCCGTTGATGAATCATGATATCCCGTGACCTTCTAAGAATTGTCATTTTTCATATCTGTTATCACGCATATGAAATTACGCGTGACATTACATGTGTGCGTACGTATTGTTGTAGATGATCCACAGTTCTCGGAACTGGTGTGGCAGGCTGAGTGCGCGATAGACAATGGGGTTTACCCAGAAAGGATATACCAGGGTTCCAGCGGGAGTTATTTTGTCAAAAATCCAGCGGGGGTAAGGTGTAGTTTTTAATCTGCTCAAAAGTAACAAAAAGTTTTGACGCTACCGTCGCTTCTAAAGTAGGTACGTACAGTGATATGCAAGCAACAATGATCCCATACTGTCTTGTCAGAAAATTATAGGTGTATTCAAGCCAAAAGACGAGGAACCTTACGGCAGATTAAATCCAAAGTGGACAAAATGGATGCACAAGCTCTGCTGTCCGTGCTGCTTCGGCAGGAGTTGCCTGATTCCAAATCAGGGTTACCTGAGCGAGGCAGGCGCCAGCCTGGTCGATCGCAAGCTGGGCCTCGGAATCGTACCGAACACCAGAGTGGTGAAACTCGTTAGCGAGGTGTTCAATTATCCTCGTCTGGATCGTCAGAAGGCGCGCATGAAGCAAGCCATCATGGACCAGTTCCCTACGGTGGGGTCGCATTTCAATCGTATCGGTCTACCGCCAAAAGTCGGCTCCTTTCAAGTCTTCGTGGATGGTTACAAGGACGCTGATTTCTGGTTGAGGCGATGGGAGAACGAATCCATGCCGGCGCGCTTGAGTCGAGAATTCCAGCTTCAGTTCGAGCGTTTGGTCATCCTGGATTATATTATCAGAAATACAGACAGGGGTAAAGGATAAAACTGCTTCTGCCTAATAATAAAGCGTTAACTATATGTGGTCTCTTTTTTTTCACGATTAATATTCCGTAGGTAACGACAATTGGCTCATCAAATACGACACTAGCGTTAGCAAGAACGGATCTGAACAGGGTGAAGTGAAGATCGCAGCGATCGACAACGGCCTGGCCTTCCCCTTTAAGCATCCAGATTCTTGGAGGGCGTATCCTTATCACTGGGCATGGCTGACGCAGGCGAAACAACCGTTCAGCGAAGTCACGAGGGAGCTAGTTTTGCCGCAACTCTCGGATCAGAATTTCGTACAGGATCTCTGCGACGATCTGTATCAGCTGTTCAAAGTATGCTACATATATTCGACGAGAACGAGCGTATCGCATTCCGTTCGTTGTTTGTGCAACAATAATTTTGACGCAAGCATAATCTGCTCGTCTATTTCCGCAGCAAGATAAGGGCTTCGACCGACATCACTTCGATAGGCAAATGAGCGTGATGCGCGGCCAAATTTTGAATCTGCAACAGGCTCTGAAAGACGCCAAAAGTCCTGTGCAATTGGTACAAATGCCGGCTGTAATTGTGGAAAAGTATATATATATATATATATATTTTTTTTTTACTTATTGCTCCCATTTTTAGATATATACAGCAATGAATGTTACCAAATTTCACGCCTTGTTTTGCTTTAGAGCCAAAGGAAACGGCACTCCCAGGTTGTTTTCGTTCTCTGACACGTTTACCCAGCGCTTCCAGAACAAGAGTCCGTTCTTCTCCTGGTGTTGAAAACGCGAATTCGTTGACTTGAGAATCGAGTGCTCGTGAAGTGTCAGTGATATCAGTGTTATTGTCCTCTCCGCCGCGAAAAATGTTATTACTTTTCTAAGTTCATCCTATATTTCTACCTCTCTTAAGTTTTATTTCTACAATGCGGCTGCAAATTGATCAGGAGGGCGCGGTCACTCTTTTTAGGCTGCCTTGTATTTATAATCTCCTTTTCTCTCTCTCAGTTTAATCGGGATATAAGATATTCGTACAACTATATTGTATACAGTAAATATATATATATATATATAAAATGTTAAAACATTTTCTTTTAATGCGCTTAAATTGCGAACAAATTGTAAAAAAGGGCGTATGAAATTTAGATATAATATATGATCTATGAACGCAAAAAAAAAGATACAGATGCAAGTTGTACGAAATGTCTCTCTCGTGTCTTCCACACGCGCGCGCACGCACACACACACACACACACACACACACACACACACCACACCACACACACACACACGTTGTAGTCTGTGCCAATCGGTACCGTGAAAGGAGTGCATAGATCAATACCTAGAGAACGACTAATGTCATGCTCCAACTTAAAAGTTAATAGCTGAAAGATAAAAATATCTTGTATATCTCGTGTAACAGATATAAGATATTTTCTTTCTTCTATTCTCGCGTGTCGAGAAAGTGGCATTAGTTATTCCAGTTCTACGTGTTGATCGCTAAATATTTAAAAATGATGTATAAATTTTTTGGAAATTAAACTGTGATACGCATGTAGTACGCATGTCACGTCACGTCGCATATTGTACTGACAACAGGATTTCCATGTAGTTATACATAACGTTAAGTACAAATGAAAATTGCTACTGGAATAACGTAGATGAAATAGAATTTCTAGCAAATTTGTTATGAAATTGTATTTTTGCCTGTTTTCTCTTTTGTAATGCACGCCGTGTCGTGGGTGAAATAGAATCATGTGAGGATAACACGAAGTTAGTTCTGGACCATGTGTCAGGCGTATCTTAATCAGATTTTTTAAATGTCATAAAACTTTGATTCTCCGATATTATTTTGAATGTTTTAATATTTATTACGACACAACGTTTACAAGCAGAATAATATTAATGCAATTGTGCACTGTACATATATATTATATACAATAGACGATAAGAAAGGGGATTTAAAGCTGCAATATGGAGGTTGTTGAGACTTGCTCAAAAAGGAAAATTCCACCATGCACCAAAACGACGACATGTCCATGCAAGACCAAAGTAATTGCCGACTCGGCAATATTTTCATCGATATCTTACAAATTTTCAATTATTTTTAACGCTTTCAATATAGTGTTGAAAAATTTATTATTAGCAAAATTATGATTAATATTCCACGAATGTTGAATTTTTCGTTATAATATAGTAGTAAATTTAATTGATAGATTGAAGAAATTAATATATTTCATAATTTATAATTGTTAATGTCCGATTAATATGGTACATTATATTCTGATACATTATATAATATACAATATCAGTTATCACTAATATTATACAATTTAAACGTTTATGTTACTACTAATTTATGCTATTAACACAGTACAAAAGATACGTGCAGCCCGCACGTGCAAAATCCTTCGCACCGGAGCGATTATACAAGGTACCGTCGATACAATTAGAAGACAGAACGACGTATCACTTGTCTTATCTAGATGTGGATCGCGCAGCGGCGCGTTGCGCGCGGCTGCAACCATTTCGGCCAGTCCATAGTCTTCAGAAGAGTACTGCCAAGTTTTTCGACGAAACAACAAACAAATTGTCCTACAGACCCGTATGGGAGACCGTTAAAGCAAAACCTATCTTACCGAAACGCAGGTAAGACAAAATATCTATATTCTATCATTATACGTATCGATATTCATAACATTCGCAAAAAGAGAAATTTACCTATAAGTACGACCAGGATCTTCATGTTGCGTGAAGATATTAAAAATTGTGCTGTATCTCTTGTATATCTAAGAATTTAAGCAGTTTCGTTTGTGATACGTCGAGATCCTTGAGATAAATGACAAGTTATGGATTTAGGAACATAAAAGCTCGGATCGAAAAAAGATTCGCATATATTCGTTTCTCTTGTCTTTCAGTTCAGCAGATCAAGTTTGAGCTACCTTGAGAAAAGAGACTTTCTTGCGTATTTTCTTTTATTTCGTTATAATAAAAAATAGAAGTAAGTTAATGTAATAATTTTGCTAGACTGCTGAGCACAGGCACGATTGAAACTGTGACGACAGTCCGTCACGACTACGTGGCGAAACACGTGGAGAGGCCAGAGATGATTGTACCCTGCGGAAATATTCGCACAAGTTCAGCTCCGTTGGACGACAGAACGATGGTACGAATGTCCTACGTTTCTCCAGGGCCTATTGAACCTGCAATCAGTTTCAAACCGATATTAAAGTACCGTCCGTCAAGTCAACCCCTTCCCAAAGAGACGACGCAAAAACTCAGCTACCAGCCCTTTGTCGTCCTTAAGAAAGAGTTTCATCCTTGGGCGCAGAAACCGATGTACAAGTACGTATCGCACGTGAATTTAAGTGCTGCATTCTGACAATAGCAAAATCAGACGTTCTATAATTATTTTCTACAATGTAAAATAGATATATACATATAATCTGATAATTATATATAAAAAATCATCTTATTTATTAATAAAAGCTATTATATTTTAATTAAGAAAATTTGAATATTAAAATAATAAAATTTCTCTATCTCTATATGACAGAGCAACAATTATAGTAATTATTATCGCACGATCATTTTCTGTGACAAAAATTTATATTAATCTGAATGTTGAAATGAAAGGCCACCGGACATCGCGATGTGCGGCAAAACCACGTATTCCGAAAGCTATATGGAGAACGATGCGATTTCCGTGGAGAAGCCCTTCCTTCCCGTCACGACGGATGTATTGCCTTACGGCGCGGAATTTGCGGATAAAACTATCTACAAGGAGAGCTATCTACCGGCTGACGCGGAGCGCGCGGTGCCGATTGTTCCCTGCGGCAGTATCTCTGTCTCCGACGCAAGGATGTCCGCCGATACGACCAGCAAGGTGTAACGTCGTACCTAATTGATTATTCTTGAGTCACGCGATAAAAAAAAACCGATAGTTTTTATCGATTTACAACTCTCGTAATTCTCATTCTGCGAGTTATCTTTTGCAGCTGAGTTATCAACGGGTCTGGACCGAGAAGCGGAAACCGTATCTGCCGCGCACCAGGACCATGCTGTCGACCGCTAAAATGCAATCGGAAACAACGGCCCGTTGCGAGTACGTAGCGAAAACGACGCTACGCCCGGAACTTATCGTCCCCTCTGATAATATCCGCGCGGCCGACATACCGCTGGAGGGAGACACGATTACCGGATTATCTTACGTAAAACCCGACGTGATAAAACCTGTTCGCAGCTACAAGCCCGTTATGCAATATTATAGGTGAGAAGGAGAAACATATATATGTGAAGTCTAAACAGTCCAAAGGACGATCTATTTATAATGCGGCGAGAACTCGTTTTCTCAGAAAAAAACTTTCCTCCGAAGACGCCTTTAAAAGACTCGCGTAACTTTATGATTAATTGTTTACTGTTTTAATTTTGATTTAATTTAGCTATTTGCGTAATAATCTAATTAACGCCGGCTATTATTCGTATCTTGTTCCATCTTTTAAATCTTTTCATGGTGCTTCGAATTATAAAGTCGTAATCGATCTTGCAATACGCTCTGTGCAGGCCGGAAATTAAGGTCGACTGCGAGACGATAAATAAATTATCATACCAATCGTGGACGCCGAAACCTAAAGAGGTGCTCCCATGGGCTCAAAAGAGCAAATATCGGGCTCCGGAACATCCGATGGTCAGCGATACGGTTTATCACATGAGTTATCCTGTGCCAGGCCATTATGTCGAGGACGATTCGTGCGCGGAGTGTCCTTGTCCGATCGACGAACAGGATAACGTTTCGTCTGCTCCGACAGAAGCGTCTTAAATGTTTTCGGATTGAATAGCGCCTGCTGTAGGCTGAAGATAAATTGCAATCTATTTTGATATTATTTTATACCTGCAGTGGCCAACGTTTCCTATTTTTAGAACAAAAACCTCATTATGAATAAAATTATTTTAGAATAAAAAGCAATCATTTTGCAGTCTTTATTTCGAGTATCTTAAAGTTTCTTTTCGAGAAAGATAATAAGATAATATATGACTAAAAAGATGTGCCATTCAATAAAAATAATTGCTTTATAAGAACTAATAATTGCATCAGCAATTATTACTTTTTCATATTGCAATAACGCAGATAAAATCAAGAACGAATTTACATCTTGCTCCTCGAGATTTTGAATACGGAAAGTACGTCGAGCAAATCGTGTGAATTCTATTCTAAATATAGCTGCAGCAATAAACAGCCGGGCTACTGGATACCTTTACGGTAGCCGCCTATCAAGCAAAATACCCGAGATTAATTTCTCTGCCTTGCTATTTGTAATATAACAAATTTTTATAGAAAAATATTATTCTACTGTAATAGAAACAAGTATTGAAAACTGTAACAAATTACAAGTTACACGTCACAAAACTGCTTAGTTACTTTGTCCCAATAAGGATGGATATCTATTAAGAAAAGGAATAAACAACCATTGTTCTACAATGTACTTTATTATGTACGCATTTAAACATACGTGTCACGTGTAACATACGTAATCGTAAAACATACAGGGGAGGGAATAGGGCACCATAATAATTAATAAACTATAATAATCTAAAGTTATTATAGTTGATTTAAGTTAAAAAGTAAGGAGATTTTTTTATATAAACTCTAAGAAAATTAGTCTCCTTACTTTTTCCCTTCTCTCTGTCTTATATCTCTAAAAATATTCCTTAATTCTAAAAATAATTCTAAAAGTTGATGTTAAGATTTCACAATCTAAAGAATCTTCACAAGGACATTCTAAATTATTTTTCAGAGACAACTTATCTCCCGACGAAATACTATAGAAGTCCAAGAAATTTAAGATATCACTGAAATAAAAAAAAATTTCTTAAAAATTAGTTAAAACAATATAATCTTAAATCGACGAGATCTTTGCAGAACTTGCCGAAAAATTATAGAATACAAAGTTTAAAAATGCGCAAGGCACTTATTTTAGGTCACATCACACAATGCACTTTTACATCTACGTAACACGCGCTATCATTCCTTTTAACATTACTTTTCTGTTTAACTGAACAAATAAAATACGACAACATAAAAAAAATTTAATCGGTCTCCTGTTTTCCATGGCTGCTCTATATTTCCAAAATCCAAAATGCGTATAAATGGCAATTTGACTAGGTGATCATGGAAATGATGGTCTATGCATTGTTTGTATGCTTTAAAAATTTCTCTTTAACGAGTCTCTATCATTATCTAATCCTAAACATTTGAATTAGGCAAGCAATAATTTTGCTTTTTTTTTATAATCCTCTAAAAACGTAAATCAATTTGTAACCACAATATCGTAATTATACAAATTATTATTTAAAAAAAGAAAAAGAAATAACATGATTTATAGTATTTCGCTAAAATGTTCTCTATAAAACGATCTAATTGTTTAACAAAAATAATTGTTATATCAATCTGTATATGTAATTCTACATATGTAATATAGATATTTGCTTAGTAGCTTAATCTGCTATTCACAAGCGACATACAATTCTATTTATAATTACATATGCTCTCTTCTAGCACTTCACATGTTATAGACAATAATATATAAATCTTTGTACTAAGTCTCTTTTACATCGTGTAAGAACTTAAATTATAATGATAAACGTTACAAAAAAAAGATAGATACAAAGAACTTAAAGAAAGGACTTGAAAATTAATCAAATTGTCAATGGAAACGAATATAAAAAAACATACAATTTGTAGTTGTTTACTAGAAAAGAATTGATAAATATAAATTTAGAATATAGAAACAATGGATCTAAAAACCGCTTGTGCTTTTTTTTCATTTCAAAAAAATTATATTGACGAAAAATCACAATTTTTGTTGTAACGATTGGTCAACTCATTAAATAGATACGAATATCTTCGTATCTATTTAGCCATGAGTCGCATCAACGTATCAATACATAAGAACTCTCGGATGTAGGTATTGCTCGGTCATTGCAACTTGAGTATAAGAGAACAAGATCAACAGAGATATATTACATATATATCATATTAGATAAAAGTGATAACAACTTGATCTTTCTATAATCTTCTAAAGATAAGAAAGCCAATTCGTAACTACAAAACACTGGCTATGGTTTTTTTTTATAAAAGGAGAGAGAAAAAGAAATGTATATATAATTGTACCATTCTAGGATACATTAATATCCCTCCCCTGTTAACAATTCGCGATACATTTTCGATTGCCTCCGGTGCGCTTCGGCATGACTGATAAATAGAGATCGGAGAAAGATCGGGGGAGACCTGCAATGGCGGTCATCACGGATGTGCCATCGTACTCGAGAACGACGGTGCATACCCGTATAGGCATACCTCCTATTGCAGCTTGGTAGATTGGTTGTACTGCATGAAGTCGAAGCCGAAGTTGTTCAAGTGATCCAAGTTGAGATTTTCGTCGATCGGCAATTCGTTGTTACCCATGATTGTCTCCATGTAGTCCATGTCCGAACCTGGCTGCCCAACGCCTGACTGGCCGAGACCCGGAGCGTAGCTACCACAGATCAAAACACAACCCCAATCACTGGCAATCCTCGATAATCAAATTATCGTAGGCTTAAATCTGTCCCTCTCTTCCCATCGTGTCTTTCCTTTCTCTCTTGTTTTTTTTTTATTCGTCTGGGAATACGTATCGTTCGCTACTTTTTTTGAAGGTGACCGATTAGAGCCAGAATAGCCGGTACAACACGGCAAAGGGAGTATAACAACCACAAGAGCCCAACCCAGAACTAAGCTTGCACATCGGTCACTTGTCGTCTCCGAGAAAAGCAAAATGGAAATCGTGAATGATTTTTTTGTTTTTTTGCCCGTTGTTTACCTCTCGACTCGTGCGACGCTACACGAGAGCAACGAAACGACAATGTTGTTCCAATGAATCCGCGAGCAATAACGTTACTCAATTGCCAGCTGCGAGTGATTGGAGCTGCATTTTGCAGAATAGTATCGAACATTCTGTTGTGGTTGTACCGGCTTGCTCCAGGCCTTTGCCCTTTTTTACTTTTACAGACACAGCTATCTTATACGAGTAGCATATCTGCGCACCTGTTTTGCTGAACGTGATGTCTCTTTAACACGCGAATGTTTGTGCTACGTACGCAATATTATAAGCTATAGCATAAAAAAATTATATAAAAGCTACATTAAAGCCATGGATAAGACGTTGCATTAGAAAAATAAATTATAGAAAAGTACAGTCGAAAAATTAATTTTATCCTAATTTCTAATCGATATTTCTCAATGGTCCACAATATGATTGTACGAATAGTCGAAATAGAATCATTTCAACGATCAAAAACGAATTAAATCTGCTGAAATAAAGTATCTGTTTATATTCGTTAAATTTATTGATACATTTTAAATTCTTTGTTTTTTTTTTTGGTTATAAAAATTTTCGTGTGGTTATACAATGTGTTGTGTGTCAGTGTTGTGTGTCAAAAAATAAACAATAACTAAAAATTAAAGTAGAAAACAGAGATCGCATTTCTAATACCAATTATATAACTTAATGCATAAACTAAACACATAAATTTAATGATATATAAAATTGAAATGCAATTGTGCGTAAAGGCACTTTTTAATATTACAGTAATTCACTTAGAACCTTAGAATTCACCTCTTCTCAAAATTACTAATATTGCGTTATCGATAAGTTAATGCATGGTAGCAATGCCCTTTAATACTAAATTTATAGATAGCTGATTAATCAGACTTTGTTCACGCTATAGGTAATGATCCAGTTGCCTTTGTTTCATCCTCAAAATAACATTAATTGGATATTTTTGTTAATTAATGAATGTGTTTATATAATCTAAAATATATACAGTACGTATATACATATACATATATCTTCATATATATTTTTTATATTAAAGATATATATACATTTGAATACATAATGAGTTTTTTTCTTAATTGTTCAAATTACGACATTAGTCGTTATACATACTTTTAAAATCTCAATTTGTTTTTAACCAAACTTATATTAAAATTGGAAAACAAATTATAATAAAAAAAAAAATAATATAACAAATTATAATAAAAAAAAGTAGCTGTACGTACAATCTTACAAATACCGACTATAATTGCTTACTTGAAAACTTTAGTTTGACCGTACGGACATTCACATTATTAGTATAATAAAGCTGTGTGAGAAACGGTATATTTGTAATAAAATATATTTTTTTCATTATTGTAAAGCTAAATTCATATCAAGCCTTACAATTGATATCAAGATTTAAACATGACTAATATAAATCCTATTTGTTTGTGTGAGTGTGTGTGTTTCATTGAAGAATATTTTTGAGCAAATGATTGAAATGCAACTAGAATGTTATCACATATATTACTTATAGTATGAATAAAGCCTTATTGTTGGACAAAAATACTGGAGTACACACAATAAATATACAAAAGGGAGAAAAAAATAATTAAAAAACCGTTAAAAAAGAAAAGAACGTTAATATTGATGATTTAACATGATTGTTACTTTATGGCGTCACTAGTCATACATTTACACATATATTTTAAACGTTTCAGCAGATAAAGATTATTTATCTGCATTCACGTCACAGTTGCTTTGTTCGGACAACAACATACCCGGATAACTGAATATATCGTAAGACATACCTTCAGTCATTATAAAATTCGTTGAATGATACGTGTCTTATCATATATACTGTTCGTTTTTTTTTCTCCTCGCTCATCTACCTTAATTATAATATTAAACGTACAATATTTCGTAAAAACGTTTACAAAAAGTACAATCGCGCAGTTATCATTACATCTTTCTATAAAATTCCTTGTGTCAAAAAACACTTATAAAAAAAGAAAAAAAAAATACTGACCGTCTTTGCAAAAAATAGAAAATCTAGAAGATGTATGTAAAATGTGAGTCAAGTGCAAGGAATGTGTAATACTTGTTCTCATTTGCAATAAGCTCACATAAATTATTGTCTTCGATTTTCATTTTTTTAAGCCGGAGGGATGTAATATATGGTACTTTGGTATATTATTACAAAGTTTCATTTTTCATTTAAATGACGAGAGAAATAAAATCTTTCGTGCCGTCAACAAAAACAGATTCAACGTCTGTTAATACGGCAGTAGAATTAATCATACGCTTCTAACAGTTATCGATAAATTTTGAAATTTTCATTTTAAGATTATTATTCATAAAATGCGGATGATATGTTCGACATCGATATACAGATGTCCGGTAAATTATGCCACAACCATGATTAGGAGATGATATCTCATGAAGAAAATAACAAAAAAAATAAAAAACAAATTCATGAAACAAATTTTAAAGTACGAAGAAAAATCATTTTCGAAAATTAAAAAAATGTATTGCATATCTTTTATTTAATTCACTGGACATCGTGCATAATCTGAGATTCGTTTCTCTTTCAAGGATAACAAAGTACCAAATGTAAAGGCATATCGATATCACGATATTTCAAAGTTGATTTAATAGAAATATCAAGTAAAGATCACTGATCCAATATTACATCCAAGAGACTGACCTTGATGCTACGGATGGCGTGTCCCGCGTGGATGGATCTGGCGGACTGTGCGGTGGAAATACGGTCTGCGGTGTAGCAGGGTAACTTCCGCCCGGGCCACTCTGACCGTTGTTGCTCATGCCTGTTACGGATGAATGCGATGGCGTTTGACCACCGATACTGGACAGAGCAGGCCAACCTGGCACGTGCGTTACTAAATATGGCTTGACATACCCGTTTGACGTTTGAGTTTGGTTATCTATGGAAATTAATCAATTATTAATTAACTAGCCACGAACCATACAATCCATTCATTGCGTGTTAGATTTACCAGTGAATGGAGTGTAATATTTGCCGAAGGCCGTATCTTTGCTAATGTCTGGATAGAGATACTGTAAATGTTGCATATCGGCAAGACGATCGGCCAAACTTCGAATAGCAAAGTCTTTGCTAGTAAACGGTTGTAACATGAAGACATGATCTGTTGATTGATCTGGTAACATTAAGACACCAGTTATGCATTTCTTTCACGCGAAACTTATCTCAATTTTTGTTTCCGATACTTTACCTCCACCAACCCAAGCGATGGTAATACCGCCGAGTTCTGAATCGGAATAACGCATCAGGAAAGTGCCAACCGTGCAGTTCGCTAGCATCTCTTCCGCTTGTTTCTTTCGGATGAAACCAAGGATGTACCGGTCGATCCACGGACCCCTCAGATGCTCTCTAGTCAATTTCATGACGGCGTAAAACCATTCCCAAAAGGTGAAGTTTCTTTCGGGTAATGGTTCTTTACAGAACTGCGCCCAGCTCAACAGCATGTTCGAATAATCCTGGACTGAATTGCCGTTGCTTCGGAATGCCTTTTCCGCGAGAAATCGAAGATTGTCCTCGGTCAAAGGATGGCCGGTCGCCGAGCGGAACTTCATGTTCAACGCCTCGGCCACTTGTCCCCACGGCACTTTCTCCGGTACTTGGAACGGTTGCCTACCTGGCTCGGCAAACGCGTTGTCCCAAGTGACCGTGGCCCATGCATGTGGTTCCTGATTACCGTGTACTATCACGACCACGGGCAAACTTAGAGTCCAGACTTGAAATACTAGTTCGCCCCCGCCAACGCAAAATTGTGATTGAAACAGTAATGAAAATTTCTCGTCCATCACGGATTCTGTACCCTTCTTCTCTGTGCGCTTTATCTTCTTCAGTTGCATGTTGCGGAAACTCACCGAGAGTTGCCTCGTCGCCTGCAAAATGGTATGTTATGTAAGCGCAATGATATTTTTGAAGCTTTGAATTGACATTAAGAGTGACGCTTCTTAAAATATTTGTGTCAATCTTGTTTAATATATTTAATATAAAATAAAAATCTCGCGCACCTGATGATATTCCATTGTGCCTGTATTATTCAAAATCTCGCCGCTGACCTCACCGCACTTAGCCATTTTCTCGCTCTTCAACAAAGCGTTTGCCTGCGTTTCGCTAATTATGCTCACTTTTACCTGTGGCGGTGTCATGTGAACGTTTAATTTACCACCGACAAGAAGACGAACCGTGCTCGTAAAACGAGTGTTGGTCTTCATGACTTGCGGTGGTTGTTTTTCAATAATAAAGGTACTTGTAACAAGCGAACTGAGAAATTGTGTAATTTGAGTGTTCAAACTCGGAAGAGTATCTCGAATGCCTGGCGGTTCACATTGGAACTTTTGCTTCAAACGTTCCGCTTCCTTAATCTGTTGCCGCGTCTGCCAGATTAGCTCAGCGAGGCTTTCGCACCATTCCTGAATGGAGTCTAAATTGTTGGATGCGAAATTTGCACCATTACCTGCCAATTGCTGATCTCTCTTCCACCTTAGACAAGAAATATCAGGATCATTAACGATTCGATAAGAGAAAAAAAATGTGATCTTATTGTCTTTAAATATATATCGATATTTTACCTTATAAGTTCATCGTCGAGAATTCTCGATTGTAAAATATTCAATTTCTTGATAATATCATCCAATTTTTCCATGAGCATCAAACGTAGACGGACCACACCGTTTACTTTCTGACTCAATTGCAAATCTTGCTGTTCTTTTTGTCTAAATAAAGAATATCGATCTTATATCTCATGAATAAACAGGAATTATAATATATATTCTTAAATTGCAAACAACCATTTTACCTTCTAATCTTTTTCTCTAACTCCATATTTTGCTGATTCTGCACTTGCATCGCGATATGTTGCAAATGGGCATTCAGTTTCGTACACTCGTGATAACTAAGAGCGAAAGACTCCTGCTCCTGTTCTATCTTTCGTAAGTCCTCTCCGGTCTCGTATGTCTTTCGCCGTAATATATCGACCTGATGAGCTATTTCCGTAACCGTGTCGCCTATCATTAAATTGACCCTGTCACTGCTTATTAAACCTCCTAAATGTTCGGCTTCTGCGACCAATTTCATTTCCGTGCCCAAACAGTGTCTAATTATTTTGTATAGTGACACTGGATTTTCGCTGTATCTTTGCTATAAAAGAACAACAGAGATATGAGCAACATTTTTAAAATTCAGTTAAATTATATAAAATAAACATATATAACGACATGATGTATAACTCACTCGAAACATGGTAGCAGCCTCTATCAATTTCATCTTTGTTACAAACATGTCTTCGGTGGTAAGAGTGTTTGCTTTTGATTCTAACTCGAGTATTAGTGATCCGACAAAGTTGTTTACATAATGCTCAAATTGTGGGTTTTCCGGTTCTATGTTATTCCTAAAAAATTAATTTTGAAATAACACTATCTCCCCCAGATTGCACAACCATTTTCTGCTAGAGAAAAAAATATCCCCTGACTTTTCCCGGTTTTCACAATCACTTTTTGAAGAAATTTCTTGATTAAAAGGAACGCTGAATAAAAACAAAAAAAATTAAAACTTTTTATTTATTACAGAAAATTGAAAAAAAAATAAAAAATAAAATATTTACATTACTTTCTATTTTAAAAATTTGTTTAATAGTTTAAATAGTTAAATAGAGCATAAAAATTTAACTAGAATAATAAAATATTTTTAAAGTAATTAAAAAATTTAAAATTGAATATAATGCTGTAATATCTTGACAGGGGCCACGAATTGTCATTATTGATTTAGTTAGAATTTTTAAATATGAGTAAAAAATTTGTTTGATCCTCTCCTGAGTTACACCGATAAAATATTTTGACAATTAGATAAAATAAAAAGAATATCAGCAACCCTGATAATATTATTTAATTTTAAAAATAAATTTAAAATGAGATTTGTAAAGAAAAAAACTAGTGATTATGAGTTGATGTATGAGATATACTAGTAATGTAATAGATTTGGAGCTGTTTCTACAGCAATTTTTTGGTGAACAAGAGTTTCTTATTTATATGTATGTGCATGTATGTATGAACAAGAAATTCTTATTCATCAAAAACTACTGTGAGAAAGTGCTTTCCTTAGGGTTTATACATTATGCTTACCACATCTTCTCTTCTATCCATGATGACAAGAAGTGTCTCACTTCAATCGGAAAATGTTCTCCATATATATTGCGCACCTTTTGCAACGAATCTTGCGACAGTTGCTGTGCTTTCAACCACAGCGCCATTTTTGCGAGATAATTGTAATCTTTCTGATGCAAAGAAAATGTCCGTGTTACATTAATTAGATATTCCTTCACGAAGGTCGATAGAATCTTGAGTAACTCCGATCGAACTTGGATTAATTTAATCGTCGATTTTAATTCAACCTGGAATTGCTTACAGCAGAAATTCCAACTGTACGATTCATCGTCGCTAATCTAATCTTTCTTTCCATGTATCAGACAAAAAAATTGGTAATTCCACGATAATAAAATACTGCGGGTATCACTTGACGTGAGTTAATTAAACTGATCAGGTAATAGTATTTTGTTTTGTAACATGGATAAAGTCGTTCATTTTTGTTGATAAAAAATGACATTTAAATTAGAAATGATAAAATAATTTGAAATTTATTATTTAAATAATGAAATGGAGAGAGATTTTGCAGTAGGCAATTCTGCCGTTTTCATCAATCAATCATCAATTAATTTTTTGTTGATGCAAAAAGAAAAACATTTAAATTAGGACCGATAAAATAGAAATTTTAATATAGGCAATTTTGTCGTCTGTATTAATCGTCGATTAAGTTAACTGGAGTTTGATCGAAGCCGCTCTGATACAAAATAAAAAATTTCGAAAACGATCGACAAAACGCATCTTCTCTCAACGGATTGCGCTGTCAAAAGAATATCATAAATAGATCTTGCAAACGTCCTTTCCACATTGCAGCCGCATGGAAAGTTTCAGAATCCCGGTATTCAAATAAATGGTCATACAAAAACATTATGTAATCCATTATTACTCATATCAGATTATCGAGGACTATGACTCGTTACTAAAGTTCAGTCAGATATCCCAGAGGCATCCTATATTACGATCAGTAATCGCGTGGTTTTTACTCTTCGAGGCTTCGGAAAATACTTCATTTCGAGACGTCTCGCAAAACATATCCATCCTCGGCAATTACGTCTATAATTTATGTAAAAAAAAAAAATAAAGGCGCGTTCTCGCCGATTTATTTTTATCGTCCGCGCGGCAATTTATCGCGATCGAACGGGTGGCTCGTTCGAGGAGAAGACACGACGTCGCGCGCTGAAACTTCGAAGGAGAACGGAGAACGCCGCGCGCGCGAGAATCGCGCGGAAACGGAAGTCTGCTCCCGAGCGGTCTAAAAAAAAAGAGTTTGACGACGAAAGTTCTTTGAAAAGTTTCGCGACGAAAAGCTCTATCGTGCGTCGAGGAGAGGGGGGAAAAAAAACGTATCGCGCGACGTAACGCGCAAATAGATAAGAACGCGGGAGGGGGGAGGGGGCATGGAGGAGAGGAAGAGGGACGGGGAAAGGAAGGAAGAGGAGGAAGAAGGGGACGGAGCGAACAGCGGGCAAAGAGCGAACGAAGACCGCTCCGGAATTCGCCGAAACTCACCTGATACTCGTCGGCCCCTGCTACTCCCTCGTCCTGAGAAACAGATGTTTTTTGGCGAAGACGTTTATACGACGCAATACACGTACGGCGTAATCGTCGCCGTCGACGTCGTCGCCGTCGTCGCCGTCGCCGTCGCCGCCGCCGCCGCCGCCACCGCCGCTGCTGCTGTTACCACTCGCTCGCTCCACTCGCTTCTTCGTTGTTGTTTCGCGCCGGCGACCTTGAACGTATCGCTGACGCGCGATGCGACAGCTATAATCCGCACTGGCCGCGCAATAATCGCGGAAAGGAGTAATTATTGCGTGCAATCGGACTCACACCCACGCTGCCATCAATAATGCCCGTTCGGGACCTGCCTGTCTGTCCCTTCTCCCGAAAGTTACACCCCGAAGAAGTCCTCCTACCGCCGTTTCCGCTCCAATCCGCTCCCTCGGCCGTCCTCTCGGCCGCGTACATCACAGGCCGTCGGGCAACGTCGGTCGACGCGGATGACGACGGAATGAACCGACACGGGTGGAAATTCTCGGAATTTCCTACCGTAAACGGCGCCGGCGGGCGACGGTGGGGGCGAACGTGGGAGTGGGACGGGTCACGTGACCGCCGCCGGACCTGCGCAGGCTGCGCACCGCGGGCGGCGATCGCGCGCGCCGTGATTTATCGATAAACCACACCGACGGGTCTGTTTTTCTTCCCTCGCGCGGTTACCGCGCGTTTTCCTCCGCACAATTCGCATTCGATCGTCTCCTCCGCGGCCGCGCTGAAATAAACGAAATAATAGCGCTCGCTCGTTCGCGCGCGCGCACTAAATTGTAAATAATTATAGACACATTTAAAAAAAGAGAAATCTAACGAAGTATCGTTTATCGATCATAAATCTTGATTTATTCGCGCGGTTTCTCCGCGCAAGATATATGTTTATACCATTATGCAAATCTATTCAGTTTGGCCTTTAGATTTCGGAGAAAGAAAGTGTAGAAAGTAATAATTATAATAAAAAGAATGCATGCGGATTCGAGAACAATTTTTCCGTCAAGCGGATATATTTTTAACATTTTTAACATAATAATACGTACGTGTATGGCTATATAAAAAATTCTTAAATGTTTAGTTTATTGAAACGTTAGAGTATTTTTAATTACAAATAAGATATATGCGTATAACGCATACAAATATAATTTATAAATTTTTATGTAACTTTTTTTATAATATATGTATATATATATATCACAAAAATATGTATAGTACGTATATAAAATATAATACAACAAATTAATTTGTTGTATATAAGTACACATACACAATACATTTGCTACTTGGACTATAGGCTCTTAAATGTGTAACAAGCTAGATATAAATAACAAATGTGATGTCTGGATAATCTATTAATAGATTCACTTGGAAATAATTCTCTTGATATCACTATATATATATGTATATATATATATATCTAAATAGCGAACATAACGTATAAAATACTGATTTGTTATAAAAAGTTATTTTTTTTTTAAATCTGTATAAA
Source organism: Wasmannia auropunctata (assembly GCF_000956235.1). NCBI lineage: Eukaryota > Metazoa > Arthropoda > Insecta > Hymenoptera > Formicidae > Wasmannia > Wasmannia auropunctata. The sequence continues at coordinate 91,654 of NW_012029385.1, read as the reverse complement.
ACTGTAATGTAAAAAAAGATATAAAAATACTGTTTCTAGAGTATATCTTTACAAGATGAAAAAAAGTAGACGGCATAACATTTGAGAGGCTTATGACAAATATTATAAAGTACGCATGCTGTGCAAAATCAGCGGCGGTAGCGTGAGTAGCAGAGCCCCAGTTAGATAAGTTGTGGCACTCCCGATGCACCAAAACGCTGAAATAGGAATGTGTGCGTTTCAAGAAAACGAAACCGACGAAGGAGAAGCATTTTTCGCGAGTTCAAGTCACTTGGATTCACCTGCAGAAGCGACGATAGGCCCGCAAGCGCGAGCTAATGCACCCAGGGAACGAAATATGCCGGTGATCGCACCCTTCTGATGTTCAGGTCCAATACGCGTCACCAGAGTCATCATACAAGTCACAACCATCGCAGTGGCTGCAAGAGATAATACAAAGCAATTGTTAGTGCAAATATATTGTCGCATGTACTGTATTTCAACGATAAATTCGAATTTATTAATTTCTAAATCGGCAATAAACAAAAACATAATGCTTACAAACTGCAAAAAGAAAAATCCCGATAGACAACACCTGCACATTGGTAGCGACACCGATAAATACAAATGCGGGAATTATTAGCCATAAACCCTAGAATAATAAAAAAAATATCATTAAATAAAGAGGTGTCATTTAATAATGGGGAAGTATGTAGAAAGATTGATGTGAAAGAATGATGGATTACCAGCTCGCTGATGGTTTTCGTTTTATTTGGAGGTACACGTCGCACCCAACCGCCCTGTAAAATTGCCATGACCAGTCCAATCCCGAGAAACATCCAACCCTGTTGCATACTCGTAAATCCGAACGTATGATGCGTCAAAAATGTTAGAGTAAACTCCAAGCCGCTGTATATAAAAAGGTATATAAAATACGTTCGACCTAATATCTTCAAGTCTTCTTGATCTGAAAATAAAATCATAATTAATGATTACAGTAACATTATCGATTATAAAATACATTATTAGAGAGAATGTTTTCGCGACATTCTCTGTGCCGGAATACCTTGCCGACTCAAGTTCAACACTCCGTTAAATTGAAAGAGATCAACAGGATTAATGTAGGAAATTGCCCCGGATAATCCTTTTGCCAAAGTGGTCGCTCTATGTTTCAACGATAGACTTTCCTTCAGATAGCAAGCAACAAAAAGTAAGTCACTCAGGGCAAGGAAGAGCGCAAATAGCGCTGGTGTCACATACCACGTGCCTTCTCTATTACCACTGGAAATCCATGCAAAAAATGCCCCTATCATTGGTCCCACGACAAAACCGATGGAGAAGGCTATTCCGACAAGTGCCTGCAAGAATGAGAGAAATTGTGATTTAGAATTAAATGGCATTTATTTTATATGGATGCAATTCATCTATACATTAGATCCTCGCTTGTCTGTCTCTTTACCATTGCCTTTCCTCTCGTTTTTGGAGCTGTAACATCGCTGATAATAGCCATCGATAGACTGATGTTTCCTTTACTTATCCCTCCTGCGAATCTGGCCAATACAAATATACCGAAATTTGTGGACAAAGCCCATAAGAGATAAGAGAGCGAAATGCCTGTCAAGCAAAGCAACATCAAAGGCTTTCGTCCATAAATATCTGATAATGCTCCTATGATTGGTGATCCTAGGAATTGTAAGAAGGAATACATGGAGCCTAGGAAACCTGTGAGGCAGAAGGAGATGGTTATACTTAAAAAAATATATATATATAACATGAGATTTAATGTTTTAAACAAAAGTAAGTATAAATACCAACCTCCAAAAAGAACTGTGCTGACTTTGTCTGGTGCGTCAAAGAATATTTGTATGCTTTTGACATGGTTCAAAATAGCGGAGTACAATCCGTGCCCCTTTTCTATCTCTTTGTAATGGTCCAGGAGAGCTGGCAGTAACGGCAGTATCATGGTAAACGCTAGGAGATCCAGCAGCAAGGATATAAACACCACTTGTACTGTATTATTCTTACTTTCATTCATGTTTTCTTGTTTTTGCTATACAATATTATACTGTTCAAATTCGTATACAAATTTTGTTTAATTTTATATTTTCTCTACTGCCTTTATAGAATGTTCATATCTTCCCACTCAGTTGACGACTGTTATGCAAATCATTGAGGATCTCCCGATAGCAGGAAGCAGATTGTACATACTCCCTGTAATTTCCAAAGCAACCAGTGTCCATGCGAATTTGATTATCTCTTGTCGAATTACATAATGTACACTTATTTAAATATATATTTCTCAGCTCCGCCGTGAAATCGTAAGACACAATGAAGAAGGGCTTTCCAGTCTTGTCATCGTCTTGGCACGAGGAGGAGGCTCGTGTTACCCAAAAGTGAAAGGCTCTAATCTACCATTCGACATCCTACATCTTTTCACATGCTTCGCGTAACGTGGTCCGCATTAGTATATAAACTTTGTACATACATACATACATACATATATACCCATATGTGCTGTCAATGAAAGTACCGAATTGAAGGAATTGTTCGAATCAGCGATGGATAAAATATAAATGTTCGACGGACGATCGTCGATGGATAATTGATCAAATTATCCGACCGGTATCGTTATCTCTCGTGCGCAGCTGTTGGACCGTCGGTAAAGCAAGAAAACGCCTTATCACCCGTCGCAATTTTAAAGTATAGAGGGCGTCACATTCGTCGTCGGCAAAGTATAGAGATACCATACATGCGAAACTGCATTCGTCTCATCGCATCGAATCGCGAAGGATGCACGTTGTTTTCCTCGATTGAATTTTCGTCGATTTATGAAGGGAGACACGGCGAAAACGCAAGACTGTACGGGCATGACTTTGGTCCAGCGGAAACAGCCGGCGTGTCGAAGATTCGAGATGGAAAAGCGATAGGTACGATTCTTTTGGCGGAGTCGGGCGAATCCGAGAGAGATTCGTGTTATATTATTTTTATTTGCCAGTGAAGCGAGAAATAGCCGGGGAGCGAGCGAGCGAGAGAGCGGACGGGCGGCCGCGGCGCACCCAGGGGCATTATGATGCACGTTCCGACTTCCGGCAGCGCGCGCTCGCGCTCTCACGCACGCACACGCACCCATGCACGCGTGCGAGCGCGCGCGCGCGCACGCGAGCGCAGACCCACTTCCTCGCGCGGCCGCTCCGACGCTCGAACAAAGATCTTTTCAAACCCGTACCCGAACTGTAACATCGCATAGCCGTGCGCGCGCGCGCGCGAGAGAGTGATCGTTTCTAAATGCTCTCTCCGCATGCAACTCAATACTCCCGATGCTGTTATTCTCTCTCCTTCTCTCTCTCCCTCTCGTCAATATTATACGTAATGCATGCGTCGCTCCTCGTGCACGGCCAGATTCACATTCTCGCTGTCTCTCTCTTTCTCTCCATCCCTCTTTCCCCGTGCGTGTGCACGTGGAAATACGAGTTACGCGACACACGGCAGAAGGGAAAAGAATCAAAGCGTGAGAAACGATCTGCGCGCGATCGATCGGACGCCGAGTGTATACAAAACGCGTTCTGCTGTTTAGAGAAGAAAAGAAAATTTCATAGCGAAGCGCGAGGCTACTAAAAGGGACGTCTTCGAGAAAGCAAATAAATCCCGACAACAAATAATTGTTTCTGATCTACAATCCCTGTTAAATTGTATATATTATCATTGTGTTAGGAAAATATAGGCATATTGTCGATGTCGATGTCAATATATTGTATTTACAAGTTCGCTGCGTGAGTCGATCTCAGCTCGTTCTCGGCTTCGTTTCGTTCGAATTTTTACGAATATAATTTCAGGATTATAGAATTTATATATAATTCTAAAGCACACTTATCTAGCATTAAGTATAATTCTAGATCTAAATGAGAAAATAAAATGTGCGAATTGACAGCGAAAAGATTCGACAAACGAACGGTATATAGAAAGTTCCGAGCTGAATTTCGAGGATATTCGGGACTTGCAACACGCGGTGGGCGAAAGGAATAATTTAATCGTGCGAAGAATCGAGTAGGATCTGTCATCGGAATTGCACTCGTATCCGTCGAAAATCGTGGCGTTTAACGAGCGGGGCTGATTTACGTGTTGCAGCAGGTGGCACGAAGGAGCGGCGTGCGCAGCGGCGCGTCGTCTCGGTACCCGCGGTCAAAAATTTCAGCATGGGTACCACCGGGCGCTTGCCATCTGGGCTCCTGCCTACCGTGCAAAGGTCCATACGGTCTACTGACGTTACCGGTGGTATCGAAGGGTGTCCCTCGAGATTTCCGAGTGCGCTTATAAAGCGATAAGGTCGCGAAATTGCATGCTTCGCGACGTACGTAATCGTGGCGCCGCGATATTTCCCAACACGATTATTCGAATGAGATATAAATATATAATTGACGGTCGTCACCCATTAATGAACCGTCATGATATCTATTTGATGCGATGCGATATTCTTTTACATGCAGGGTGAATTATCGCGAGAAACCTCGTGCGAGGAAAATTTGTTCTAAATTTTTTACTTGTCTCTCTATATACGCTGCAAGAAATCGCCTCCTTCCCCTTTTTTTCTTTCTTTTTTTTTAATCAATTTAAATTCACGTCCTGTATAACGACGATTTATATTTTTATATTACTTTTTGCATTATACAATTTGGTTTTCGCGTATATTTTAATGAAATTTTCACACGAATCACGAATATATCTCCTACATACTTATTGTTAGTTTATATATATATATATACACATACCTAATTTCATTCAAATTCAAAAATATTCCAATGTTATGATCACGGTAATCGAGTGCGCAAACAGAAACAGGCACGCGCCACGTTCGGCAGGTGTTGACATTGACCAAACTTCGAACCCCCTCTTCCCCCCCCAACATTTTCCCTGTTTTCTCTCCGTATCTCTCGATACACGTTGCTTCGTTGTGTATATTTCGGTTGCTCCGAAATCGATCAAACACTTTTTCAACCATAGGCATAATAATAGCGAAACTAGTTTCAATCTTACTAAATCTTTCTCATTCGCAAACTTAATAATTAACTTAGAATCATACTAAATTTACACCCGTGAACTGTGAAAAGTATATACAATACTATAATAAATAAATAAAACTATAATGATGTTAGTCATCTACAATATTTTTAAAATTTTCTTAAACGGAAAATCAATTAAAATAACACAAGAACGCGGCGTCATATAATAAAATCATTATAAAATAATGGCGTCCAGAATCAAGAATAATATAATTTAACAAATGATCACCAAGATAAATTGACAAAACTTCCAATGTGATATGATGTTATTTTTTAAAAACTTCGTACGAGCGTGTCACAAAAATCCCAAGTCATTTGAATTATTTGATTAATATAGTATCATATTTCATGATTACGATATGACAATTTAAATCAGTGATATACAACAGTCGATATTTTGTAACGGAATTCATAATAAAAAATCGTCGTCCAAGGGAAACAATTGAAACCATTCATCGGAAATATGCTGACCTTCCATCAATACCGCTTTGCCACCAGGCGAGTTGACTATATATGGGCATTTTCCTAAAAGTTTCGCCAAGACTATACAAGACTTACAGAACGGAAGGCAAAAGGAAAACGTTAGGATTTCAAAAGAAACCGCAATATCCATGGAAGGAGTAGAAGAAAACGAGACAATAAATTTAAATCTAATGTCCAAAAATAACAATTGTAACGCTTTTTATTAGAAAAGATATATGTATGTAATAATTCTATATACATACATATATATACACAGATTATTAAATTATTAAATAGTCGATAGTCTGAGGCGCGAATATTTAGGTACACGGAAAAAACGATTTTGTTAGATGAAAATAATTCTTGTTGGATCATCAAAATAATTTTGTTGGAAAGTCAAACTGATTGCTAGAATATAAAAACGTTTTATAGCAATCCTTATCATTTTTTAGTTTTCAACACAATTATTTTGATGATCCAACAAGAATTATTTTCAGATCTGTATCCAGCAAAATTTTTAGACCCAGCAAAATCATTTTTTCCGTGTAAGCACCTCGAATATGTGTGCAAACTCATGTGTTAAACTCATGTACATTCCATCAACAATCCGATATGTAATATTGTTAAAACGAACAGACGAATGAACGAGTGGACAACAGAAAAGAAAGGAAGAAATGAATTTTCAAACGACACATTTGTATTAGAGCGAAAAATAGAGATTCATACCTGACCATCACTAGGGAAAAGGGAAGAAGAATTTTTCAATAAGCACGCAAATTCCAGAGAAAAATTGAGGGTTTTTCTACGATTGTCTCTCCATTGATGTTGCCCGACAAAAAAAGGTCAGTTTTCTCGACTTTTCTCGGATCTAAATTCTTCGGAGCATCTAGTTTCTACTTTCTTTTTTCTATATTAAAGTGTCTCGCTGCAATTAATTATTTACGCGTGAAGAAGCGGCAAGAAAAGCAATTGTATACAGTAAATAAATTGAAGAATTGTGTATTAAATAAATTATGATTTTAAAAAGATCTATAGAAAGGATTATATATTTGATAAATATATTTAGCAAACCGCTTTATATTTAACACATTATACATATTTAATATGCAAATTGATGCGAATATTTCTACATATTCTCTAAAATTCTAACGGAGAGAAAAAAGATCCATTTCAAATAACACTACTATATGACCACTTGAAATAACATTCGCATCCCAAAAAAATTGAGTTTCCCTTCCTCGGATTTCCCTTCGCTCTTAAAGATCGAAGAATCGAGAATTGCTGATATTTTGTCATTTTTGTAAAAAAACAATTGTCTCCAATTCAACTTAAATTTTGGGAGAGACAACGATGCCGGGTTAGATGCGAACAACAAAATTCCTGCGAGCGGAAAATGCGAGCAAAGCAGAGAAGACGGATTGGGAAGCCGGAGAGAAGGTACAAAGAGCGACAGAGCTGAAATCTGAAATTTTCTCGGTAGTTCCACGAGTGCTGTTCCGATGATGAAAAGTGTCCACGGACAATAGGGGGACAAAGGAAATTTTCGGCGGTACCGGTGTTATGTACCGGCTGGCTGGCAAGCTGCAGCTACGTCACCGCGCGGCACCGCACCGCCGCGTCGCTGACAGGCGCGATGCACAAAGTCCTACATAAGCCGCGTTGCAGCAGGCTAGTATACAGGGTGATTCGCAATCGACGAAAAACGAACCTTTCGGAACGGAAAAAGGAAACAGTTTTTTTTAGGGAATAAAAGGTAGGAATTTAAGCTTCAGACCCCAAGGCTTCGTCAAGGCTTTGCGGATGTTCGACCGTTGAAAATTTCAAACCTGAAAATCTTCAGGCACGGTAAACGAGTCTCCGATTATTTAAGAATTGAAATGTTACATTGAAGATATTTTCCTATAGCTTAATTACCTCACAAAATAGTTAATCGTTGAAAGTAAAAAATGCAACCATTAATCATTAATAGTGATTGCTAAAAATTATAATCATGATTATAAAACGTCAATATACGCTAATCGTTTGAATTTTAAAATTTTCCTTGCAAGATGTTTTGCCGTGGATTTACCTAAGAAAGGCCTCAAATATTTCAAGTATACCACCCAGAGCTTTTTTTGAAAAGCTCGGCATTTTTATGATATTTTGAATAAACAAATCAATGTACATTCTGTATATCCAAAAATTCTATAAGGACTTTAAGGAATTCTCTGGAGTATATATCAAATGGTCAGAGAAAAAAGCAGCATGCATTGAACGGACCGTTGAATTCTAATGGTCAAAGATGACATAGTACTTACGGACACAATGTTCAACATTGCAGTCTTTTAAGATTTCGGTTAAACTAAATTGTAGGCAAAAGATCCTTATGGAAGAACATGAAACTCAAACTTTATTATATTCATCGTAATCTTTTAATCTCTCGCACATAAAATATTCCGTCGCTTAAAAATATAGATTTAAAATTCTGCCTGAAAACGTACTCTGTTAAAAATATCAAATTTCTTCGTACATTATTCGCAAGTCTAAAACTGTCAGCGTTTCGATATCTTTCCGTAAGGAGATTCGAATGAGCCCCGTGCCCTTGAACTTCATGAGCTAGTTACGAGTCTCCCTGTATATTGAAGGGTGCTGCACGAGTAAGGGAGAGGGAAAACAAGGGAGAAAGATAGCACTGCAGCAACGGTTTATGTACATCATAAACGATCCCGGTTCTTTCTTCTTTCTAGATGGACAAGTTCCTCCGGTAAGAGGGATGCTCGAAGGAACTGGCTCCCGTCAACCCTCCGAGTGCAGAGAGTTGGTATACGTGGTGGAGTTGGCACACGTGGAAAACAACAAGAGGTACATGCGGAAACCGCGCTGGAGCGGACAATCTCGGGCTTAGAGGGAGATGTAGAATGGGGGGGAGGGGGAGGGGGTAGAAAGCGTGCAGAGGAAGAAGCGGAGACGATTTGGGTCCCAAACAAAATGGCATCGAATAGAATAGGGAATAGTTTATGTGACGTTTTAGGGCGTAAGCCACTTCACTTTCATGTAAGGTCGATAGAATAAAATAGAATATGGTTCATACAAGCATAATGCGGCTCAATATAGTTATATAATTTTAAAGTACTCTGCGAAAAAAGGGCAGGGACAAATCGAATGTAGAAAATTCGAAAAGTGATGCACCTCGTGTGTGTGCGAAATTCTCTTGAACGTGAGAGATAGAGAGAGGGAGCGTGTGTGTCTGTGTGTGTATCGTTTCTAGAGATTTCCTGTTTCATACTGAAAATATCAAAATACAAAACGTAATCATTAATTAACGCGATTAATTATAGATTAAAGGCACTTTGAGAAAACAAACTCGATAACAGATCGAGAGAAACGAGATATATGAGACGATTACAAATCGGATTGCAAATCGCGTTAGAGCGAAGTGGCTCAGGAAGAAAACGACATCCTTCGAGACAGAGACAGAGAGAGAGAGAGGGGGGGGGGAGAAGAAAAGTGACGGAGATTTAGGAAAAGAGATCGCGCTGGCGCGATCGAAAGAGGAAGCAGAAAAGAGGCATGGAAATACGGTGAGTAAAAAGTGCGGCGAAAAGAAGGTGGTAGAGAGGATAAGGCGGAGGAGGAAGAGATGGTTGTTCGCGTAGGTATGCGTTCGTATATGCGTGCTCGCGCGCATTCTCTCATCGCACGCACCGCACCGCACCGGCGTGGGCACAAGCGTAAGTATATGTGAGCGCGTGCCCGCGCAACCGACAGCAGATGCGCTCGCAGAGCGCAGCTGTCCTCCTACAAGTGGTTCTCAATCATCCCTTTCCTCGATTTTTCTTTCTCCTTTCCCCCCCTGCCCCCTCCCACCCCCTCTCGCCACCCTCTCCCGCAGCCGAACGGGCGCGGGAGTTCGGGACACAAAGGAAATCGCTGTGCGACGATTACACTTCGTCTCGATAAACATTCGCGTCGCAGCTGATCGAGCGATTTCTTTCTCTTTCTCATCCCTGCCTTCTCTTCTTCCTCCTCCCTCTCCCTCGTCCGCACGGGGGAGAAGACGAGCGCGACGCTAGAAAATGGAGTAAAGCGAGAAATATATAATGCGTATATGTGTCTCTCGCGATGGAGAAATATATACGCGTACGATCGAAATACGCCTGTCCAAAAAATAATACCTGTTCGTGTTACTGCGTATTTCTGCAACAGATCAAGCCCCTTCGGCGGATTCGGAGGAATTTTGTTGCGGAGCCGGCTGTTGCGTTACGTGATAGAAAAAAATATGCAGCGAGCAGAGGACTTTTCGATAGAAACGCGATAGAAAAACGAGTAAGGGATTAGAAAAAAATATTACACTTACGGAATTTATCATGAGGACGACGCAAAGATAATATGCCAAACGCCGAGGAGCGTGCTGTTAATAATATTGAGAGTAGCGTTCCAACCTGTTACAAAGTGGAGCCTACGTTCTTAATGACGCGAACACGTGGTGAACGTAAGTTTCAGCTGTTCCAGGTGATACCGGGGACGTGTGTGTACGTGCACGGACCAACAAAGCGACCGAGCTGTTTGAAATCGCGTCGTCTCGCGATCGATGCAGCGCCCGATTGAAACGTCAATCTTTCAGATCTTATGCTTATTACTTTTCGTCGATTTACAATCTGATCAATCACTTCTGCATGGTCGGTCTGAAATTCTCGCGGGGTAATTCGACTTTTATGCAAGATCGCAGATCGATCGAGAAGAACCGAACATTCCAGAAGTTTCGCGTAAATCTTTCTATTGATAAAATAAAATTACGAAACATCAGTAAATTATATCAAAATTTTATTAATACAATTAATACGTCAGAATTTCAAATAAAGATGAGATTATATGTATATACCAAGGAATATTTCATTATTATTAACTGCTTATAATGCTGTATTTCGCAATTAATTATTTTAGAAATGTAATTAATTGTCGAGTCAATTTATAAATGTATAAACGATGAAATACTTTAAAGCTATCTAGACTATATTTTCGGTAATTTTCGGAAGGCTATCTTATTTACATATATACCTATTTGTAGGTGCATAATCAAACGCGACATGGCGAACAAAACGGGCATGTGTACGTTCCGCGATGCGTAAAATTACTGAGTAAACAGGGTTAAACACCTTAGTGAGATGACGGGGCAATCGTTGTCCCGCGGATTACGAGGCATTATTTATAAAACGCTAACAAAGAGAGAAAGAGAGGGCGTTTTTCGTTATGTAGCATGACAAATTGGTCGATGTTACACGATGAAAATAAATTTACCGGAAAATATGCATTAACTGTTATACGAAATATTATATCGTCAGTGCCTAGTATAATGGTTCAAGGAACAAATGCTTATAAACATTAGGCAGACATAACATTCGTTGTCTTATCTTTATTTGCTTATTTATATCGTTACTATTGAGCGGAATCAAAATACATACGAATTTCGTTTCGTATTATTATACATGGCTATATACGTATATATTTGTAAAAAATTGACAAGTAAATCGCCACACCGAAGTTTTTTTTAGACGTTGTGTATAATTCTGTGTATAATTTTAGTCAGAATTGCACACAAAATAAAATTCTATTTGTAATCTGTGTGCCATGTAATACAAAAATTTAAAGAATTAAAATATGTACCTGCACATATAAAAATATACATAAGTATATAAAAATACATAGCACATAATATTGAAAATGGAATTTTATCCTGAGATCTAAGGCGTATTATACAAATCGTCTAAGGCTTTATATTACATCTTTGTGCGCGTTGAATCTTGCACGTATATCGATCATTTGTAGGGTTTTCCAAAGTTTTCGCTTCGATAAATCACGTTTAATCCGGTGCTCCGTTAGAAAGCACGCGAGCTTTTCATCGATGGGACTCGATTGAAAGGAAGGAAGGAAAAGGAAGGAAGGAAGGAAGGAAGGAAGGAAAGAAAGAAGGAAGGAAGGAAGGAAGGAAGGAAAGAAGGAAGGAAGGAAGGCAGGCCGGTAGGGAGAGGCAGACAGAGGCCGGGCAGGACTTGTCCTACCGCGCGGCGAATATCTGTCATATTCGTCGTAAATCACACACGTATACGGCGGGCGAAGCGCAAACCGTCATCGTGGCCATCGTGCGCGTGTATAATCGTTAAGCGTTAATTTTAATCGTTCCTCTTCCCCCTCCCCTTCCCCGATGCCGAATGGCGGGATTTCTCCCCCGGGTCCTGACGGTGCGATCAGGCACCGTGATGTCCCCCTGTCTCCGATTGGTCGCCGGCCGCCTGTCTACCTACCTACCTACCTGGACGGAAGAGCAACCTGGACGGAACCTGGACGGTGCGGACCTGGGATGGAAGAAGGACGAGGGGCGATCGCGCGCGGCTACCCGCTACCGCGCGCGCGTCACATCGCCGTGAAAAGGAGAGCCGTAGGCGAAATCCTCAGGACAGCTGATACAATTTTGGCGGGCTCTCCGTGAAACGCGTGCGATCGGAATAATGCCGGGAGAGACTAAAAAAGGGAAAATCGGAGAGAGGGGAAGGGGGAGAGAGAGAGAGAGATGCATAAGGGACGCCGACGACAAGAGGAGAGGAAGAGGTAGACAGGGAAAGGGAGCGAGGGTGGGAGAGAGAAAGAAGAGGGCCTCGAGAAAAGGGACGAAAAGGAAGAAAGAGGGAGGTTCTCTTCGGCGTTCGGGGCCCCGGCCGTTGAGTCGTGTTGTGCATTGCCATCATCATCGTCGTCGTAGTCGTCGTCGTCACTGCCGTCGCTGCTGCTGCTCTCGCATTGCTGTTAAATAAGAATAAGCCCGGTCCCCCACTACTTGGGGCCCAAAACGAATAAAGGAGGCGGGACACCTGGCTGTGGTCGCAGTTTGCTCGAGGACCTCGCCGCCGCCGGTCAGCTTTTCGTCTACCAAAGAAGTCTCTCCCTTTCCGCTCCGAGTCTCGTCAGATCCTTGTTCGTCCTCTTAGCGCGTGCATTCCTAGATTTCTCCTAGTCTCCCGTAGTCTCTCGTAGTGTTGTGCAGTGGACATCGAGGAAGACTACGGAAAGCATCCCTGAGGAAGATTGACAATATAAAAAATTCGGAGAAAGATGAGACGCCGATACAAAGAGAAGAAAGGGAAACGGAGAGTGATCTATCGCGAGTGATGGACGACGATCTAACGACGCGCCCGATTTATTTCCTGCGTGTGACGCACCTCGATCGAGCGCGCCGCCCGGCACGTCACGTGCCGAAGAACATACGACGATCGAAGAGGAAGATGAAGATGAAGAGGAGGCATTGTGGTGCGAGGATCGAGAGCCGCGTCACGGCGGTTTGACACGGCGATGATCGACGTCGGCGGCGTCGATCCGCATCTCCGCATCTCTGCAACACACCGGACGCCGCGTGAGTGACCAGCGTGGAATTTCACCGGGAAGAGGAAGCGATACGGACGGCACACGAGAACGTGTTCGTTGCTGGCTAGGACCTATAGGTAAGGTTCGTGACGGTAAGGTTGATTTGATTTCATCATCATCATCATTTGATTGCTAGTGGGAAAAAAAAAGATAACACAAAATGACGAAAGATTGAAAGGATTCCGCGGTCGTTTCGATGATAGAATAGGATCGAAATTCGAAACTGAAAAACGGGGCCACGCGACAAAGGAATCAAAGGTCGACGTTAGTCAACGGCCGAAAGATACCCGAGGTCACATCGTCTCTCTCGATTGTTTTTATTTCACGGCGCGTTACTTATTCATTATTTTGATTTCTTGCGTTTGTTTTCCGACCTTGCGGAATCTCGAGGACGGATCGTGACCATCGTGCCGGGGGAAGAATTCGTGACGAGGGGATCGTGGTGGTGACTTTTCGCGGGAGAGAGAGAGAGAGAGGTACTCGGTCGCGAAATACCGGCGCGGCGTCGTCGTTCGCCAAAAGACGGGTGCTCGATATACGTGTATAGCGCGAGGTGCGAGACATTGTTTGCGTTACGCACGCACCGAGTGCCGCGATAGAGCTCGGGTTACACGTTACGGAGAAACGAGAAACGTCGCGGGCGATAAACAATAGAGCGTATTTACGCGCGGCGAATATCTGCGCGCCGCGTCCGTCTCCGCTCCCGAGAGCGGCGGCGTCGGCATCGGAAGTCGAGTTTCGAAGATATTACGTCATTGTTACGAGGAACCTTTAAAAAAAAAAAAAAGTAAATCGTACAAACGTCTCCCCGCTAGCATTTCAAATCCGTTGGTTTTTTCGAGAAGTTTCGTACGCTGCTTTTTGAAGAGAACGATTCTCTCGCGCGTGCATGTGCGCATGGTGTCTCTTTGTGCGTGCACGCGTATGTGTGGGTGTGTGTGTATGTGTGCGTGTATACGTATACACGAATTAGCGTGCCCCCGGTTTCTCGTTTCACAGAAATTCCGGCGGCGCGCGGGTATCCCTATTTCTCGGCCAAAGAGAGAGAGAGAGAGAGAAAGAAGAGGCCCTATTTCGAGGACCGGGCAACGCGAAGCGTCCGTGAACGACCTATGGTCCACGAGAGGCGACCTCGGGGCTACGATTTGTGATTCGAAGTAGACGCTAGATGTTAGAGGCTCTCCGATTTGGAGACTGACCGCCAAGGCCACGTCGGGGAGCCCCGTGCATGCGAGCGAGAAAAAGAAAGAGTGTGAGAGAAGAATATGAGGGGAAGGGAGGCACGCACGCACGCACGCGGCGTTCACGCATTTCTCGCCCCCATCAATGGGCGAACGCGTGTTACGCAGCGCGGCGTGCGTAATCTCTCGTGATTCCAACGAATTGCGCGTATCGCGAAACGGACGGACTTAGCGCGCGATTTCCGCCGGCCGATCGCTGAAGCAGAAAATTCGTCGTCAAGTTCATTCGCGCGCGCGTCTCGTCCGCGTAGCTTTTTGGGAATTGTGATTTTTTTACCAACCGATTTGCGGTACCGTCGACCTTTTGTTAACTCGAGCACTTGCGTGCATCACTCAGATTCCTCGATTTGCAAATTTTTAACTCGCGAATTTTATCCGAGAAAAGAATCGACGGAACGTGATATTTTAATTTCAATAATTTGAAATTTAAATAACTTAATTGTGTATTCTATATTTGTTATTTTTATTTAATTTATTGGTAAAAAGTTTTTGTTTTGCAATTTTAATTTAAAATCTACTTTTTTTAGAACGCTGCTGTTCTCGACACGTTTCCTTTTACGATAAATTTATCGATTGTAATTCCCCAAACCGACTGTACAAATGTTTTTGATTATCCCGCGTAGCTCTTTGCAGTTTTACATAAGAAAAAAATCTGCTAAGGAGCTCACTTAGAAATTACATCTTGTTCTTACAGCTTCCGGAGGAACGAGCCACGTGGTCGGGCGACGAGAGTTGCCTTCGACGGGTTCGGCCCTGGGCTTCGACTCGCACGATCCTGCATCGCAAATTGGAGCGGAATGACTACCGTCGAGTCGAAAAGTATATATCGTCGTCGGTGTTCGGCCGATTCGTCGGCGCCCCGGAGACCGAACGACGCTACAATGTTGCATAAAAGATAGGTCGAGATATGTGTCAATATTCAATGGGAATATATTTCACAATATTGCACTAGTCCCGGCCTATCGGGATGCATTATATTTCGTCGAGGAGCGAAACAAAGGGGAAACCGATGGGCGGACAGGTGGGAAAAGGAGAGAGAGAGGAAGAGTGGGAGAGAACGCTATTTGGGAGGAATTTGCCTCCTCGAGAATAGCCGCGTTCGCGGTAGAAGATCTTTCGAGGCTCGGGCAGGTGGAGATGGGGGCAATATTTGTGAATAGTTAAAATCCAAATTGCACTCGTCCCGGCCTGCTGGATCTCCTCGACATATCGACGTGTTGGCCGATTTCCGATAAGGGTCTTGATAGAAAAGCATATCCGGTGAAACCAGATCTCGGTAGTTTTTTTTTTTACATTAATTCGCAACACCGGAAAGTCGTGAGTACCGGTTTGTAAATTTAGTCAGTTTCACTTTCGAGATTCGAAGAGATTTTTTACACTATAACATTTTATGGTATTAATACACGGGATGTCTTATTGATTTTTATTGTTGTAATATGTATGTTATACAACGCAATGTTTTAATTTTCCAATTGTAGCAACATTGATTATCATTATTGTTATTGTCTTAATGTTAACTACGTAATTCTTTCAATTCATGTTTAAGCTACACAGATGTAAAAACAAAGAATGCCTTTTGTATTTTGTAAAAGTGACATTACTGCATAAAGATAGAAAACAATAAAGATTCAATAAAATCACGTACAATCGCCTCGAATATGAAATCACTGTTTATCTTCCTACAATCTCCTCCAATTTTCCTTTATGTGACCAATTTCAAGAAGATAAAATTATTCGAATATTTCAGAGTAACTTTTTAAATCGAGCGAGAAAATTACGAGATCTTTATGAGAAAAATTACTCTAGCTACCTGTTTAAATGATCGCAAAAGCCAGAGCGTTGTCGATGGAAATGTAACAGATTTGTAATTGGAACATTTCGCAAATAATAATAATATATATGCACATGGCATCGTGTTGCGTGCGACTCTTCGCGAGAAAGACAGCATTTTTTTCTCCAGGATGTTCGGCGTTCCCGCGCATTTCCGGTCGATTCGGGAGCGAGGTAGACGACAGCGTGTTTCCGTCACCTTGTGAGGCGCGGTTATTAACGATCGCACACGAATTCGGAAGGAAGAAAAGGTAGAAAGAAAGAAGAGAGAGAGAGAAGGAGAGGAAGCCGCGCATCCTTTTGTGCGGTACCGCGCTCACGTAACCGTTCCATCCGAAACAGTCACACGGCATAGGAAGGAAGAAGGCAGGAAAAAAAAGGAGGGACGGAGAGGGCAAGGGAAACGGATTTCTCCCCAACAGGATCGCCCGCTTACCGCGGGCCCGAATTCGCAAGCTCGCCGGGATTTGGACTTGGGTTTCCTGCTCTCGAGAGAAGAGCTGTGCGCTCTATATACACAGTATATTTCTTTCGCTTCGTTTCCTTTTCTCTCTCTCTCTCTCTCTCTTTCTGATTTCCTATTTCTCGCCCTGTTTTCTTCGTGTAGAGACGCCACGTGTAAAACGTACCCCTATGGAACGCGAAGCGCGTGTTTCACAATTCTCTCTGGATGGTGCGCGGAGGCGCACAAAGAAAAAGGCGGAAAAAAAAGGAAGAGGAAAAACCCGCTATCAAAGGACGAGGGGCGGCCGTGAAGAGCGGAGAGGGGCGGCGGGAGGGTTACGTTACGTTCGATCGAACAAGGAAACACAATAAAAGTAGTGAGGGCTGCCCGTGGAAGCGGTGCGGAGGGACGCGAATCCTGTTTTTCAGTCCTGACGCCTTCTCCGTCTCGCTCCCGCGAACGGGACGGGACGAAAGCGCGTGTATACGCGCGCTGCGCGACGCGCAAAAGCATCCCTCTCTTTAAGGAGAGTCCCACGGTTTGAAATAAAACACCTGGCTTCTCGCCCGCCCGCCCGCCCGTCCGTCCGTCCGCGTGCATGCTTGCATGTATGCGTACGCGTGCACGCGTGTACGTACATGGGTGCACGCGTCTTGTGCCCTGCACGTTTCAGACACACGTACACGTCGTTGAAGCTCTAGCTGCCTGTAGTGAAAAGGGAAAATACATTTTCACCCTACCGCGATTGTGCCGCGACGCCGAGCGTGCTCGATGAATGAATTCGAAAAAATTTCGGGCAATTGTAAGATCGATAAAATTACATCTGAATTAATTTCGCGAAGTGTTTCAACAAGTGAGTTGAAACCATAAAACACTTTGCGTGCGTGTTTATATATGTTACTGCCAAATTCACAACAGAAAATTATGATAACATACGAGTCGAGATAAATTATAATAAGTGATATTAGTAAAAGAAAATCATTTGGTTATCTTACATATTTCATAAGTCACAGAGAAATCTTTTACGATATAAAAGAAAAAATAAGTAGCAATTCTGCACATGTGAATATCATAATTCTTAAAATTTGAATACTTAAACATCCGAATCGTCAATTAAAATGTATCAAAGTATAAAATATCCTAAAATATCTAACACCAGTATAAAATACTGTGTCAAAGTTTGCTAAGCGAATTCATATCTGTTGCCTGAAAAAAAAAAAAGGTTTCTCTTTGCTCCCCGCGTTGATGTGCATAGGGCCCAGAATAAGGTACAGCGCGTTCTCACGAAGAAGAGGGAGTTCTCTCTCATTCTATCGCTCTCTTTTACACATTTTCTCTCTCTCTCTCTCTCTCTTTTTCTCTGTCTCTCGTCTCCCGTTCTCTCCGGCCTGAGACTGGTTCCCTCCGGGCTTCCTTACGAACTTTATTGAATTCTTTGTAATATGCCAAAGGGTCCACCGTGCGTAACCGTGAACGCCGTGCTCTCGCGCGCGCCATTCATATGCTAAACAAATAAATTCGTTGAAAGAAACGAATCTCTATCTACCATTCTTCCTCTCTCTCTTCGTATGTTCCTTTTCCCCGAGAGAGGAGAGCAGCTGCCCGAGAGCGGCAGAGTACCTTCGCCGTTAAAAACCAAGGAGAGGATGATACCTTGAGCTATTTAATGAAGAAGGGTGCAAGATGTACCCTCTGCTTGGCGATGATGGTGGCAGCGATGGTGGTGGTGGTGGTGGCGGTGGTGGTGGTGGTGATGGGTGATGGTAGTGGTGACGATCGGTGGTGAGGCCAGCTGCTGCTAAAACGAAGGAACAATGCGTTAGCCGATGACGCACTATTCCGTGCAAGCGCGTCCGTAAGTGGGTCATCGGGCATTCTATAATATAATGCAGTGGGAATTTAATTTTTTTTTCTCTATCGGGATTAATTTTCGTGTCACTGTAACGTGTTAATCCCTTCGTAGTTAAGTATCATCAACAAACGTCTCGCAAACGTCTTTTGGTTCTATATTCAAAAGATCTGTAATCCGCGCCAGGTTTTAGGATATATGATTTCTTTATTTTGATATGTATTAATGTATGTTTTTAATTTATATTTTATATATGTATGCATTTTTATTTCTTTTCAAATGTGCTTGGGTATTCTACACAATATAATTCATCGTCTCTAAAATTTAATTCTCTTTGTCATGTATCAATTAATTAAAGATTGTAATAATTCTATCCATATCCATTAGCAAATAAAATTATTACTCAATACAAATAGTTAATCATCGATTGAATGATTGAATTAATCGGAGTTTGATCGAAAAATTGAATCTCTTACAATATTATAAAATCACTACGTGGCAGAAAAGCACAGGGAGCACCCTGAGCACGTTATATGTGATACACATTCCCATTATAAGAGGTGAAGCCTGCGGATAGGCAACCGACCAGATGTCCCATTGCGCTACGAGAGATTGACGTAAACCGGCCGGGGTTGATCCGCGTCGATACTTGTAAATGCATTACAGGCCAGGTGGAACTGTAACATATATCACGCAATTGGTGCACAGAGATGTATATCGAGCTGCATATTCTTATATATATTCCATTATGTTGCACCGCGCGATAAATATATGTATTATAATATGTATGTACATACATGGAATCTGCGTGTTTTTTTTTTCTTGAGATTGAAACTTGATTCACACTGACGGAATTTCGTCATTATTTTAATACTTCATTTTTTGACGTTTTTAAAGAAAATATTGAAACTGGTCTTTTATCATCCATTTGCATAAAATTAAATTAAAAAACTATATACATACGTGCAAATTTAAAAAAACTGCTTATTGAGGGACATTATTTAATTCGAGATAAACATCTGCTGTTTGTTGATCTTCTGGAGTAGCGCGATAAAAAAATCGATGAAAAATCTGATCAACTCAATCAGAATTATCTTTTTATTTCGTTAAGAACACAATTGTTTTATTGTTTGACACATGTGGGAAGAGAAAAATTAGATAGGTAAATTGCTGATTTGTCGGAGAGCTCATTATTCGTTACACAACTTACAAGTCCTACAACATGCGGTGTCGCGTTAATCCTAACCTAACCTAATCTTACGATCGCTCGTCGATCTCTAATGACTTAACCTCAAATCTTGTGGCTGTAAAGTTTGAGAAGAGAAAGATATAGAAAGGATTAATTTCCTTCGTTTTCACAAATTGGCATCATGAATTCTTTGGCAAGGATTTCGCGTAGGTACGTAACGAATTACGATTCAGTTAACTTATGTACGTAGATCAATTAATGTTTTGAGGTCAGATTTCGTTATACACATACCGAAGATACGACGAGAGTATTCGAAATAACCTGGAAATATTGAAAAGTAAATTTGGAAATTCAATAATTGGTCATTGTTTAGTTTAGCAATAATTTCATATTTTGCACGATTTAATTTCCATTCATAATAAATGTTTTTTATTATTTAATCGAATATCTGGTGATTTATTTGAGAGCATAATACATTTGTTTTTTAAACAGTTTTGAAAGGATACTCAAGGATGAATGAATAATTCTATAATTTTATTTTGTATTTTAAACATTTACAGAAAATTGTGCCAGGAGTTGATGATACGGTTGCAATCGACAGCCACAACGCCAACCTCGTCCTCGGATATTCATATTCCAAACAGGATAGAACGCGGTCCGACAGATATTCTTAAGGTAAATAATGTTACACTTTTATTTAATAGCTGAAAGTAAGAACAGATTTACTGGAATGATGCTTCTACAAATGTTTCATATGATTTGTCTTGTAGGCTTTGGAAAGTACAATATCTAGGGATTATATGGCGCCACATTATAAGTTTCATGACGATCCTTACTTGACGCCGCAGTCAATCTTGCTCAAACGCACGTACGCTTTGGCGAAGGAGTCTGGAAAGAAGGCTGCAATGTGGATTCGTGAAGAACACCGCGATTTATTTCAGCATAAAGTAGCAGAACCTGAAATTAAGGTAGTTATATTACAAATAATGTCATTAATCAAGCATTATGTCTATATCGAATTGTCTATTGCCAATTTTTATATAATATCCCATTTTTGATTATCAATTCGCAAATTCAGTTAACATGTCGTACCATAATCTACTTCTTTTGTAGGCATTCGTACCGCCTCCCATTTACACAGAGGAAAGTAAAGTGACAGAAGAAACATTATTGTATGAGATATCAAATGGTCATGTTGCCAATTCTATCGCGATATATGATTTGTTAAAAGGTGAGATAACAGTATCAACGAAACAGGCACTCTTAGAATTGTTGTGCTTTTATAATAATATTGAAAAGATCAACGACGAATTACTGGAATCTAATTGGTATAAATTGAATCGTCAGAGTAAAAAGAACAAATGGATGTGAGTATGAAAGTTGAATATATCACCTTTTCTTTGTCAATATGTATTTTCCTTAACTCTTAAAATAATACTTTGTATTTTGTTGCGATTTACAGAAATTATCCTCAAATCGATGTACTGTTCGGATTTCTGAAAGAACAAGAACCCACAGTAGCAGCGGCTGCATATACTGCGATGATATGTGGTTTGGCTAAACATTTCAGTGTAAGATAATTCTTAAATTAGTCATAAGTGCAATTTGATTAAAAGGAAATACGTAAAGACGCGCTAACAAAAAGAAAAAAGAAAAATTAGAGTCAATCTGACGAGCTTTATAATAAATATATGTTTTAATCCAAGATTAGGACCTTCTTCGGGATGTTAGAAAGTAAAAATGGTCAAATGATGTTTAATTCGATGATCATCGAATACCGCAGTCAAATTTTATGTATTATTCACATCCTGTCAACTATATTCTTTGGTTCTTATTGCCTAATTTTCTTTTTTCTTATTGTATATCTTAGAGCTTTGTTATTATAAATTTCAATAAAAATTTGATTTTTCAGCCGGAAAAGGCTTGGTACTTGTATGATGAAAGTCAAGGAAAAAGTATACCGTTATCCATTGATGGATACAATGCTATAATATCGATGGCACCAGAGCTAAAAGAAAAGGATAAATCAAAATCATTGATAATGGACATATACAGAGCAATGGCTGCAAACGGGATCACTCCAAACATACAAACTTTTAATGGCGTTCTTAATGTAGCAACTACTATGAAATCGAATCAAACAGCTCTAGATTTTACATGCAACATACTCGCCGATATCAAGAAATTTGAATTGAAGCCGTCGTTAACTACATATTATTATCTACTGCGAATTTTAAGTAGATTCGGTAATTATATATTTTCTTATCCAACGAAGATTTTCATGTATGTTCACGTATTGTGTATTTCACGAATGTTATTTTACGGGTTTGTTCGCTGAAACAGGTGACGCATCGTATAGCAGCTTTATGAAAATCTTAGAGTCTTTGAAAAAGGAGACCCTTACTATGCAAAATGAGAAGGATTTACATTTCTTCGTTACCGCGATGGAAATGGCATCTTATCAGTTCTGTAATCGTGAAGCAGGTGAAATGGTGAACGAGCTTCTTCTCACCGGTGAAAATTACAAGTTCATCGGTGACAATTTTAAAGTAAGTTCCTTAAATCCTTAACACACATTAGCACTTTGTCCAGAAAATTCTGAAATAATTTTGCTTTTTGTGTAATTAATAATAAAATATACATGAAAGGGTGGAATTAATATTATTCCCTTTAAAAGCTTTTAATTTCAATGAATACTTTTAATGGCATTATTTGGACAGGATTTATGATACTTGCTGAGAGTTAAAATGCACTTAAAAGTAATTATTCTTTAAATGCATTTTAAAGTAGTTATTTGAGATACAAAATTTATTATACATTATGCTGGGTTATTCTGCAATCCTATTCTCGAAATTACATTCATTTAATTATATATTTTGTATTATGCATTTGGTATAAGCTCATACTTTCATTCAGGAACATACGTATTACCGAATGTATTTGGAGTTAATTTTGGCAACGGAAGAAATTGAGACATTCTTCAAGCTCTACAGCAAGTTTGTACCTCACGTGACTATACCGGAACCTGCCGTGATGGGTACTATATTGGAAGCTCTTAAATTACATCCCGCGGAGACCGCCACGCAATATATACCAAAACTCTGGTCGCACATGATCATGTTCGGTCATCTGGACAGGGAAGAGTTATTGGAGAATATATTGCACTTGATGAGCGTACATTGTAAACCCGCACCTGATTCTCCGTTAAATACGCAATTTGCAGAGATGGCGCTTACTGTCTGGGATCATATACAAGTAATTAAAATCACTTTTTTAATTATACAGGATGCCCTACAACTTGCATTTAACAACAGATTCTCCGGCAAATTTGGAATAAGTTTTTCCTTAGCACAAGTGTTAATATATTAATATCTTTCGAGTTATGCGCGATTGAAGAAGAAAGACCAAATCTGTCGTTAAAATTAAAGTCTCTAATTATGGGATTTTATTTTCGAGACCAAATTGATATATGAATATTATAATAATATACAATGAATGATTATATCATATTTTTTAACACAGACTCAGAATACTAAAAGGGTAAGGCACTTCTTGGTGTCCAACACAGTGGCGGGCAATATTATAATGTTGCTGCTACGTGGAAATAATTTTGACAAAGCAGTAGAAATTATATCGTCATTGGTCCGTTCGCCGCACTTAATTAAAAATAACGACACCCTTGCCACGGAGCATATAAACGAAATATTCGAACTGTGTTTAGCACAAGCACACGTGCCGGCAATTTTCGTAAGTGTACATTCTTTTTACGTTAGATATATCGGTATCAATTGTTTTGCTAAACATCGTTCGCTTCCAGACACTCCTGGAATACGTCACTGTCCACAATCTAGACGGAGCCGGAGAAATGGCTGGAAAGTTGTACAAAACCGTATCCCTTACCTCCAACCAGAAAAATATATTAGCCAGCTTAGTGGGTAACGATGTTCTCCAATTACAGATCTCCGATGAGAATTAGTTCTTCGAAAAAAAATTTGTATTATAAAATATAGAAAATATAGAAATCTTTTTAAAAATATATTTTTGTATTATATGTTCTCTCTAAATTGAACAAAACTGTAACATATCAATTTGAAAGAAAGCTCTCTATTATCATTATTTCATATATCGCGCGACGAACCCGCGCCGCGTTTTGAAGATTCAAAGCGGGGAATCTAAACGATGAGGCATATGATTGACATGTATCAATGTCCTTGTCTCGTTAGAGCTGGGGGGGCGTAAATTATTAATGAATTAAGTCAGTAACGGTGGGAGGCAGCAAACCCTCCGACCGCTCCAGCCGCTCAAATACTCATTTCCTGCGTCAGTCGGCACAACTCTCTGGTCTATCGTGAAGTATAGGATGTTAAAGTCGGTACCATCCGAAAAAATCAAGAAGGCATCATCGGAATCATCGTCGTAGAGATTGAAGTTTCCGACAGATCAGAATGATGGATAACAGCGGCGATAGTAGCAATAGACTCATGCTCGACGAGATCCGTGAATTAATTACCGAGGACGAGCCTAACGTGGAGATTGATAGTTTAGAAGAAGAACCGGGATCGGGAAGAGGAGATAACTATACTTCGATGTTGTATCGGATCCGAGCGAAGGGACTCAAGCTATTGGAAAACGAAGAATACATTAATTACGAGTGTGCCATCATTTACAAGATACTGCCGGAATCCAAGAAACGTCGTGAGGCGTTTAAGAGCGAGTTACTGTTCAGGAATGAAGTCGTTTTTTACAAACATGTGTGGCCCGCGCTGAACAGGCTGCAGTCGAGCGGCAGAAGAGTGTTCAGCGGGGTACCCAAGATATATGCCGCTAGAGCCGATCTTATTGCCATGGAAGATTTGAGAGATAGAGGCTTTAAGATGGCAGATAGACGGAAAGGATTAGAAGTGGAAAATCTGGAGCAGGTGTTGAAGGCTCTAGCGGGCTTTCACGCTCTTAGCTTGACATTAAAGGAATCCAGGTAAGTATCTAGTCTTTAATTATAATTGTAGACATATATTAGTTGGGATAATTTGAGTTAATTAACCAGATTTTTTTTTAGAAAATTAGACTAGATGTAGAGAATCGCTACAATTAAAAATATTAATAATCATAAAAATATAAAATTAAAAAAAAAATTTTTTTGTACATGTAAATTATTCTGTTTTGCTCATCTCCTGGTTCAAATATAAAAAGATGTTACTCTTTAAAGGCCGGAAGAGTTCGCAAATTTAACGAATCCGGAACATGATCAAGGTATAAAAGAAACGTTATTTCGACGAGATAACGAAGATTGGTACCGTCAGTATTATCGCGTGGCCGTGAATAACGCCATCATGATGGTGTCCGAAGCGCTTCCCTCGCACATGGACTACAGAAGACAGGAGGTAATGACAAAGTTGCAAGCTTTCCTAAACGAGGATGTATTTTTTCGCACTATGAGCGAACTCGTCTCCGCGCAAGGACCTCTCTCCGTATTTTGTCACGGTGATTGTTGGACCAACAATTTCCTCTTTCAGGATGAACCAAGCTCAGATACAGAGGTGAATCTTTTATTTTATAAGTAAATTAGAAAAGCGCAATACACATTGCATGTTGGATAATATCTACAATAAAAGGTCGCATTTAATAAAAGATGATTAAGATGAAAATCATCTTTGTTTTTTTTTTTTAGATTCTTTACGCGAGATAACGAAACGAGAAACCACTCTTTTGTTGTTCCATACATTTTTATTATATAAATTTATAAGATTCTTATATGATTCAAATGTTTCATCCATTTGCGATCTTATTAAAAAGACTCTGGTTTAGCGAAAGTGATCACACCTAGACTTGGTAGCCGGTCGCAAAGATTCTTGCATTATGTATAATTGCATTCTGAATTCAAAGATTCTTGTATTACATTTAATTAAGATAAATACCGTCCGACACCGACTCAACTTTTGGAAAAGTCGTAACTTAAAATTACATAATTACATGCTCGAAAGTAAAAAAAAAATTCAGAAAGATATGTAATATGTATAACGTAAAATAACACATTTTATACACTTGTACTTAATTCTCTTTCAACCACTTAGCTTTCCATTCACGTTGGATAGAACAAAATTTCAAGCAGTTATTTCATTAAAAATACAAATAGCGCCAGATGTACGATGCAAGAATATTTACCCCGCGTTACGATCTATAAATCACATTCGAGACTGACATTGTTGGCTGTCGCGAATGTGAGATGCGTTTCACTGCGAAAACCTCACAGACTTGATTTTTAATACTGTGCTTCTGCAGGCCGTTTATCTAGTCGATTTTCAACTGACGCGGGTCGGTTCACTCGCTCTTGATCTTGCAAACTTGCTATACTGCTGCACAAGTGGTGTTGTTAGGCGGGCTTACATGACACAGCTTCTTCAGCACTATCATTCTCATCTGATGTCCTCCTTGCGCGTCCTAAATCCGGAACAGCCGCCGAAAGATCCATCTGTCATGTGGGAATTGTAAGTAAAATGTCACGAGATTCAGTCGTGTATGCGTAAAGTGTCGTCTACAATGCGACTTAAGACTTAAGATTTAAAAAAAATTGAACAATCACAGTCGATTATTCATCTCATGTGAGAAGAATAATCGATTGTAAATCGATTATCAATTTTCTTAAATCTTAAGTCTTACTGTAGACGCCGCATAACTATAATAAATTCACTATTTATACTTTAAAAGTAATTTATCGTTTAATCATTCTGTGATATTTGCTACTTTAAGTTTAAAAGTATAGACTTAGAATGGTTTTGACTACCTTTTCGATTATATTGTCGTCTACTCAACGATTATAGACTAAAGGAAGAGATGCGGAGATGCGGACGTTTCGGATTGGGATTGGCATTGGACATTCTACCGATTAGCACGTGCGCCAGTCACGAAGCACCGAATCTGTATGAAACGAGTAGTACGGAAACTAGCGAGGAGAAACACAATACCGCAGAAGCACCGCCACCCGGCGGCGCCGAATGCGCCCGACTCATGACTGATTTAGTGTTGGAACTGATAGACAATGAGGCTTTGTAGATCAGATGTCACATTAATCGACAATAATATATATAATAATGATGTATATCAAATGTGTATGTCTTTCATAATACTTGTAACATATTATAAAAAAAAAAATAGTGATACAAAATTCGTTTCGCGAAAAATTTTCCTTTTCTTTACATACACATGTATGAAGAAAATTTTTTCCTATAGATAAAATCTAATACATGCGTCCATGTAATAGAAATCAAAAATACAGAGAAACTTCTGCAAACTATTATATTTTATTGCTTCCTTCGAGGCACGAAAATGTCTTGAAACGATGCAAAATTACTTTGTACATGTAATTCGCATAGAAACAATTGTAAATTTGAGACAAATAATCATCGAATAAAAACGAGGAAAAGGATTTAAGAAACGAAGTTAATAATATGTATATCATGTAATCTATAAAAGTTTATGATTGTGACTTAACTATTTAAAGATTCAAACTCACGAAAGAGTTATGTCTGCTGCGGCGGCGTGTGCGGTGGCGGCTGTTGCTGCGGCTGAGCCTGCGGACTTGGCGGTTGTTGCTGCTGCTGCTGCGCACCGGGTGGTTGCCAAGGTGGATGTTGTTGATTCTGTTGCTGCTGCTGCTGCTGTTGTTGCTGTTGTTCCTGAGCCAATCGTTGATGGGCCTGCTGTCGTGCTCTGAATTCGGCCGCCTTCAATTGCTCGAGATGGAACTGCTGCCGCTCGGTGATGAGCTGCTGCCGCTGATATTCAAGACCCTCGCGTTCGCGCTCCATCGTGGTTTCCAATTCCTCGAAGTGACGTAGCTTGATTTCCAGCTTTTTCATCTGTGTCTCGACTAGTAGCGCGACCAATGACTTGATCTTACGTTCCTCCACAGCTGCTAAGTGTTTAGCTTTAACAGCTGCGGCCGCTAGCGCTGCCGCCGCCGCGGATTGAAGCTGAGCATCCCTTACAACCTGTGAAAAAAAATTAATCTTAAATCCATGGTATTGAACTAATTATTTACAAATTTTGATATTCCCTTCTATATCATATGTAAATCAATTCACACGTGATATTTACTTTATCCTTCTTCTCCTTCGCTTCAGCAGCCTCTGGATCAGTGATAGACTTTGCGTCCTCTTCGTTCTCTTTCGACTCGTCCTCTTTCTTCGTGACATCTACCTGAGATGGTTCGACTTCCATAGCGTCTTTAGGTTTGTCTTGTTCCTCTTTCTTCGCTTCGGGAGTCGGCGCTGTGGAATGAGGAGAGCTAGCCGCACCTGTTGGCCCGGATGGGGTCGTTGTTGAGGTAGAAGCCGACGTGTCGTCGGGCGGTTCAGGTGGTCCTGTACCGGCGATGCCTGATTGTGCCAATCCCGCCGCTGGATCAAATTTACCTGTATAAAAATAAAAAAAAAGTAATTAATACTTATTTTCTACAACTAATATATGCATTGCTTTAAAAATAAGCCACTTTCTGATTTTATAATATATACAGTTAGAAGAATTACCGTCGGAATTAGCACTAGCTTGAACGTTTCTTATATGCTGATCCATTAAGGCAGATGGTACTTGATCCTTTATCGCGGCGAACTCTTCCATAGCTGCCTTTGCCGCGCTCGCGGCTACCCTAGGATCCACGACCGATGCAAGGAAGGCGACCGTACTCATAACAGGATTACCGGCTTTTGAGAACGGTACCGGTTGGTAAGCCAACGGACCCAATCCTTCGGGTCCGCCTTCTTCCAGATATGGATCCTCTATAGGTAAACGCAAGAAGTGCAAGATACACTCGTCTTGCGTCCTCGAGCCCACGTGTTCGCACACTTTGTTCCAATCGTCCTTGTGCAATTCCAATCCTTCCAATAGTAGAAGTGTCTCCTGTTCTGTCCAATCGCGCGTGGCACCCGCCGCTTGTTTGTTCTTCAGGACTGCCGGTTTTCTCGAATATTGATCGATTTTCAGACCGAAGTTTGCCATCGCGCCCGCCGAAGCTTTCTCCTCGGCGCCCAAAGAACCCGTCACGCTCGGTGGTTTCTTCTCTAAATCGAGCAACATCTTTGCAGCGGATGGCTGCGGCGTTTTCGGCGGATTTGGATTGACTGGTGCCAAACCAGACGGCGTGTCCGATAAAACATGGAAATGCGATGTCGGTGGAGGTCCCATTGGTGTTGGTCTAGATTCTGCGTCTACTTGATAGTTAATGAGTCCCCACTGCTCTAAAAACGCGTGTACACGCATAATTGCGCATACATCCCCGGCTAAATTTCGCCTGTAAAAAAATTTTATATAAGTACATAAAGAAAACTATCTTCTATTTTTTTTTACATTTAACAATAAACGAGTAATAATTTTTAACATGTACAAATATTAATAAATTAGACATATTACCTGCAAGCGGTCGATGTAATATATTCCGTTGGATTTAATCGATAAGTGTCGATCATAAAATTTCGGTAAGCAAGATAAATTTCCGGAGTCTTGGATTTGTTTTTACCATTGAAGAATTCTGACAAAGCCCGCTTCTCTATGGTATGAATTGAATTATAGTCAAACCAGGCGGAGTAACTAGGAACAACGATGTGATGCGTTTGCTCCGTCACATTGTCTTCCGGTTCATCGCCTTTACCACCTTCACCTCTTTCTTTACTAGTGTCTCTTTCTTCTCTATCTTGGCCACCTTGAGAGCTTCCTTTGTCTCCTATGAAATATCGACATTTTTTCTTTTTAGTTTAGTGAGTTAAATTAATAGATAACTTGAAAACGTTTTTATTAATCTGATGTCGCCAGTGTATATCACGATATTACATCACCGGTCTAGATTTCATTATCTAGATTGTTTGGACGTACCTTCCATTTGTTCATCAAGATCGGTCAAGTTGCCAGACTTGAGAGGTTGAAGCTCACTGTCTTGCTTTTTACTACCGGTAGACGTCAACGTGGAGTTACCCGTTGTTGCATTACCCTGGCCTGTGATCGGTGGATTCGTGGGCGTAGCAACCACCTCGACAATACGAGGTTCGGCGGGCGGATCCTCCATTCCCTGAGTCAGATCTTCCTCTTCCTCGCCGCCACGAGATTTCTTTGGGGCCGTCGCCGATGACGCGGAAGAGGCGCTTTGGATACCTGACGGTGCTCTGCTACTAAAAACGGCAACGTACGAATTCGAGGATGAGTCAAAGTCGTGCTTGAAACTTGGAATTTGCCGTCGGAAATATCCGTACCTCTTACGCTTGCCGAGTTTCGGAGGTGGGCTGGGTGATCGTTTCCTCTTGGGTTTCTTCGCGGGCGGCGGATGAGACGGCTGTGCCATTAAATCCTCCACCGAAAGCCTGTATTTGTGTACTTTCTTCTGACCGTTGTCATCTACTTCATAGTCTTCCTCGTTCATCCACTCATTATATTGATCCAAGTCTAACGCCCATGTAGTCGATACTTTATACACTGATCTAGAAATAGATTACAATATTTAACATATTAATTTAGCATTTATACATAAATTAAATATGTATGACATAATATTATACGTAAATTAAATGTGTATGACATAATATTATACGTAAATATAATACAAGTAGAAATATTTTGCCAGCAATGCTTTCAACATATTATATCGATCAACAGTGTCAATTAACTTCAATTGTTAATCTCTTGATACAATTGACTTTTATCAGTTAATTTACATTAAAAATTATCAAATGTCTAAGCACCTTGAATTCGTGTTTGTGTAAGTCCCTTCGGGATAATCCCATGGAAGATCCACTGACAACCAGGAATCGTAACTGTCTGGAAAGTAGTACCAATGAATTAGAACCGATCGGTCGCGTCTCATGCAGGGTCGTGCGTATTCCTCTTCCAACGGATCTACTTGAGGATAGATAATATGTGTAGCATCCGCCTCATTCTCCACGACCGTCCCCTGATGCTTTCTAATTACATCTTTTATTTTCGTAGCTGTATTCTTGTCGATATCCGGTCTCACGAAAATACTTGGTACAGTCATACATCTATTCTGTATTAAAGCACGTTCCACCGCCATCAGCATGTCCACCGTACGATCCATACGGGACCCTGACTGTAATAACAATAATACACTAATTAGTGAGAAGCTTCATGCTTACCCAATTTTTATAATTTTTAAAAAAGCAGATTTGATGTTATGTAAGGAAAAATATTTCTCTGCAAAGAATATGTATAAAAGGAGTATTAAGCAATTACTTTTCCACCAGGAAAATCGAAACGCCGCCATCCTTGTTCCTGCTTATAACGGTAAGCGGTAGCTAATATGTGACACACACCACCGCCAGGCTTAAAATCCAGGAAGCATTTCAACTGTAAAAATTTAACTAATGAATTTAACTAATTCAGATGTAACAACATTAATTTTGTTGATTGCTTAATATATATTTTACATACTGGAAGCCTAGTCATAGGTGGCTTTGACACATTTTTCCCAAGATTATCCTCTTGAAATTGCAGAATTTGTACCAGCAACGTCGCTAAGATCTTATTAGTGGGCGGATCCGTTTGTACATACTATAAGAAACCACAAAAAAAATTATGAAACAAACATGCTTGCATAATATAAAACCAAAAGTTAATAAAAATTTCTATATAATTATTACTCTCGTTTTATAATCACATGAATATTTTGTCGATGCCGTTGCTTATTATTTTCTCATGTCAAGCTATATATACACGTATGCGTGTGTGTATGTATGTGTAACACACACACATACATGTTACAGAAAGTGTAAAATTTTTGATAATTATGTATATTTATTATAAATGTACATAATTACCAATTTTACACATTTTCACTGTACAAGTACACATTATAAACGATATAAATAAACAGTTATAAACACTAATAAATTTCACGAATATGTACAGTCATCGGGATGATTTTCGCGTCCGCGTCAGTATATGCCGAAAGACATATTGGCGCATCGCGAGAATATTCGTGAAATTTTTCTCTCTCGGGAAAATTTATCTCTAAACGACACCGATCACCGACGCGGAGAGTTGTGATCGGCGATAGCGCGTGCCGCGAGAAAGAGGAAGCGAAAGCCCGCACGCAGACACCGCGCGACGAGTTGACGACGCCGGGTGGTATCCATGTTCGCACGGGAACGAGCGTACCTTCTTGCAGTTCTTGAGAAGCCACTGCTTAACACCATCGAGCTGGGTGAGAATCTCCGGCGCCTCGAAGAACTTGGCGTTGGGTCCGCCGTCCTTTTTCGGGCCTAGCGACAGCATCTTTCATAGATTCCCGACGACGAAAAACGCAACGATCCCGGATCACGAAGCAACGCGCCGAGCGCAAACATGACACGCCTCTGAAGTTGGCTGTGGATGCACTGGGCGCACGTCCATCGCGGCGAGAAGCGCTCGTATCGACTGTACCGCGGCGGCGTGGCGTGTGCGGTATCAATTACGTCACGGCGGAATTCCAGGTCGACGGGTGCACGACGATTCTACAGCATTGTGACACCTGCTTTACTAAATGCAAATTCGAAATAAATATTGGAAAATGTTAACTCGATTCGTGAACCGCGATGGGTTGGCAGACGCGTCCTAAAACATGGCCGTCATTCGAATAATCGGTCCAACAGACGTGAACTTAGCCGCTATTCGCATATGTATATATATTTTATATATATATATATATATATATATATATATAGAGAGAGAGAGAGAGAGAGAGAGAAGCTGACGCGGTTTTGAACTAATTGAATTTCCCCACCAAAATAAAAAGTTCGAGCAACGACGTATGGAAAAATGTTAGCGGAAAAACTATAATGATAAGGAAATCGACCAATCATAAATCGAGAATTATTGAAAACGTTAAGCGTCGCGTCCTGTGCGGGAGGCATAAGATGGCCATCTTAAAAACTTTCGATTGTGATTGGTCAATTCGTTTGCTGCCACTTCCTGCTACGTTTTATCGTATGTCGTGGTTCTTTTACGAGTGACTTCAATCAAACTCTAATTAATTTAATTAGTAATTAATTCAACCGAAATCGCTTAAAACAAAATTTTTGATTATTTTATTTGTTATTTTTAATCCAACCTCTTTATCCATAGGTTGAACAAAACAATAATTCCATTTATATTCAATAAAATAATACATATATTAATTATAATTAATAAATTAATTATAGGTCTGTTCGTATTGCTTATTGCACTTTTTGCACTTTTGCACTTTTATTAATTTATTTCAATTCAAGTGCAAAATTTTGACATTTCAAGCAATATTGGTTGCGTTCCGCAAAGCGCATCATGCGCAAGATTTATCTTTTTATCTTTGTTTAACATTTGGTGAACAACAAGGATACCATGATACATCATGCGCATGATGCGCTTTGCGGAACGCAGCCATTAATGATTATAATTTATTACAATTTAATTGGTTTGATTGAAATTACCAAGCTCTGGTATTTTTTAGGAACATTTTCGCCGAGTTATCGATTTGTGTAGCGGACACCCTATTATAGGGTGTGTTAATTCAGATTCTCACTCGAATGCTTCTCAACTATCGTTTTATCCTTGTTTAACATTCAGTGAATAATAAAGAAAACATGATACCTAAACGGTACTTGAGCGGGAATCTGAACGCACCTTTAGTTCACGACTACCATTTGCAGCGCGACGCATATAATCTACGGTGAGAAGTATATACACATAATATAATATAATATATATACGTCGCGATCGATCTGCTAGTCGACGCTCGAGAAATAAACTTCGGCGAAGCGAGAGAATAAATGTCGACTAACCGCGCTAACCTTGAGAGGAACAAAGCCTATTTTTAATTACAGGCTCGTTCCTTCGTTCGTCTTTACGTCACGTCGAGAGAGTCATATGAAGATCATACGCGATGATCCGTTTGCATCACATTTTTCTTCTTGCATTCGAAAGAAAAACGCGCCGCGTGCAGGTTTCACGAGGCGTAAAAGATATACACACATATGTATACATATATATGGTATCTTGTCATGTCTGCATTATAAGTGGAATATGTCTTATAAATTTTCTATACGTTATATAAAATAAACACATTTTTAAAAATAACAAAAATATAAAAATTAAAAATATATAATTGATTTTTTTAAGTTAATAATATAAATGATATATATATATATGTATTGTCATTATAGATCATAAATATATATATATATATATATATATATTATACAGCTCAAAATTATTAATTACAAAAGGATTGAGTGCAGAATCACAGAGGTGATCTGCCTTACCGAGCGACGGTAGCGCGGAGAAGGCATGCGGTTTCAAAACCGCGCCGCAATGTCGCGCCACCGTATCGGACCGTGGTCGATGCGCGGTTGCGCGGACAGGAACGGTCGCACGCGAGACGCCATATTGATAGGGGTTGCGAGAGTCTGTGAGTGTCGAGCACTGTCGAGCACTCTCGAGCGAATGCGCGACCTGTGGTGTTTACGCGGTTCCGGGTAAAGGCCGTGATACAAGTTGCGCATCGATTCCTGGGCCGTTGCCTGGAGTACGGTGCGTCGTGACGCGCGTACTCCACCTGCAGACGGGCGTAGCGGCGCTTGTCATGAGCGGCAGCGACGGCGAGGACGGTCGACGCGAGAGCATTACCACCGCCACCACCACCGTCGCCACCATCACTGGAGAAAGGGGCATAGCTGAGGAAGCGATGGGTGACGACGACGGCGGTTCGACGGCGACGAAGCGACGCTGCAGCGACGCCGACGCCGCCGTCGTCGGCAGCCGCGCCGATCCCGCGTGGACGCGCCGGGACACGGACGCGCCGAGCGACCACGAGAACGGGGACGCCCGCGTGTTCCCCGCGGTCGCGGACTACGATCCCACCGGGGTACGTCGTCTGCCTCGTTCTGCCTCCTCGTTTTGCGCGAACCGAATGTCGCGGTCGAACGATTCAATTTCAATAAAAAATAATTCTTACATAATTTAATGACCGACACTCGCCGTGCTCCGAAATCTCTGCGAAAACAAATTCCACTGTTAACCTTCTTGAAGTAAAAAAATCTTTGTAGACTCAGTCGATTGCACGATATTTTTCTCTTTTAACACACTGTCTATTAATATAATTTTAATATTATACATGTACATAGGTGATATCCACGAAAAACAGTTGTCAGAGATTTTTTTATTCAACAGACCGATACATAGACGTTTGTTCATGTTATGTTACAGCAATTTTCCTTGTGTCAGTTATTCTGGAACCCTAGCTGACTGAACCATATATCAGTTATTACTATTTGAAAGAAATTTAAATGACTCAGGGACAACTAACAAAAAAAAACTTGTGGTAATAACAAAAAGAACCATCTCATTTAAAAGTAGTATATTGTTTTATCTTTAAATGTTTTTAAAGCAATGTACTTTAAATAATACATACATGGTATATATTTCTATAGTGACAAATGAACACAGATAGGCCTATCTATTCACTATAATCTTGACTAACAATAAGAATTCCTAATACCATAATTTTTCAATACGTACACCATAAACATGGATTTCGTGATTAATTTGATAAATTAAATGCTCAGCTGTCGTTGCTTTGCTTGCGAATACAAATTTTTTTTACGTAAATAGATTTACTCCATTAAATACATCCATTAAATTCTTAATAGTGTGGGACGACCGATCAGCGTGTGATCGACGCGTTTATCAGAGGTGCAAGAGCGGCTGATGAAAATCGTCGTAAGTCGTCTCTAGTGAGCACCGATGCACTTGCCAAATTGTATTCCTCTGCAGCAGCTATGGAAAGTCAGTCACGTCTCGGAAAAGAGTTGTGCTCCTGTGATAATACAGCTGACTACAAAGCTAAACGGTAATGTCAGCAATAAGAATCTCGAGTAGTATAAGGAGGAGAAGTAAGAATGCGATATTAATTGCAAGTGTCTTGTGTATGTGCAGAGACATGTTCAGAGAGGAACTGCAAAAGGCTATGAATTTCCAAAATCTGTGGACAGAATTGCGGCAGTACATACGTACTGACTTCAACGTCGCTTTAGAAACGACTCATATATTCAACTCTCCGCAATCTCATCGCAAATTTACTACCGATATGCACAATACGGTTATTCAGTAAGAAACGTTTGCCTATTGAAATTCTTTGCACCATTATTGTTGAACTGTTATGTGATAGTTTCTTTTGTTATAGATTATGTAAAAGAGATTCCCATCAACTTTTCATGAGATTAGTGAGCCAAGCGCAAGAATTCGTGATAGAAGTAAAAATCCGCTTGTTCGCTCTTCTACACGATCGTAATGTGAATTTAGCTGAAATTTTTCTCTCTGGTTAGTACTATTTTTCATAAAACAGAAATTTCTATTCAAAATATTTATTATATAATAGATATACAAAATTTATTTGGATTTTTTACAATATAGGTCTCTTGAATGACTATGAAGCTCTCGTATCGACAGCTATTCTAATTTCTGAATTAGTAAAACCATTAAAAAAGTGCCTCAACTTTAATTTGACGTGGGACTGCTTTATCAAAAAGTTATATCAGATTTATGTATATAATGATGCTTTAGTGCAAAACAATTTACCTACGTTTATTGGCCAGGTAAAATACTTGATATTTTATTGAAGAAATATTCAATGACGAGTTTGTGTGAGTCGATAAATCTAAACGTTCACGTTTGCATTTACAGCTGAGAAAACTTCTACCGTTCAAAGGCACCAAATATCAAGCTCTTGTTCATAGATATCTATCTTTCGACGACGAGATGACGAGAATCGGTAATTTATGGCCTGAGACAGAGTTATGGATGGACAAATATAAGTAAGTTGAGGAACAGTGCCCCCCTTCTATTCATATTATTATTTCGGACAACTCGACAAAGTTAAATAACAAAAGATCGAAAAATAGGATTATAAAAGCGAAGTATGATTTTAGTGCAGAACAAGCCGTTCGTATGACGAGACTTAGACAAATTAGAGAAGCCTGGGAATTGTTTACAGCAACACGTAAATTTATGGAGCGCAGTATGTTAAACAAAACGTCCGATATCGGAAAGTAAGATGTGTGCATATGTAAAAAAAATTCTGAAAAAATTCTTTTCTGACGTTTTTCGCTAATTTATTGCAATCAATATTTCAGTGAAATGCAAGAGATTCATGGACAGTTTTCGTCGCTCATTGCGCATACATCTGGAAGCGACAGTCCACCTTTAAGTCCAGTGTTGGACTTTAGTTCGGATTCCATAGCTATGCCATCGAGCATAGAGATAGTTCAAATATTGTTAGATGATTGGAATAAAGCCCAGCATCAAAAATTAGCGGATATAGCCGGGGCATTGACTGCCACCGAAGTAGACGCCGCTGGACAAGAAGATTCCAATTGTGACGATTACACGCGTGCAACCTGTCAGTTGGCGCAATATGCCATCAGATCAGTGAGGTACGTCATATGGATATCTGAAGAATTGTTTATTTCGATTTTTACTTATTTTTGTAATGTGTAAATATGTAAATTTGTTTCAGGATTCACAATGACGACTCTGGTGACACAGAGAACGGACTTCAGAACGGAAAAGGATGCGAATGTTATACATGCAATGAAACTGGAGTAGGCCGTACGGTAAAGAGATTATGCTACAAATCTTATTAATTCATTAATAATGGTTTCATTTTTCCGTGTTTTTAAGTTTTTAATATTCTTTTTCTAAATATATTAAAATAAAACTAGTAGTTTTTAAAAGATAGAATTATTTTTTTATTAAAGTAAAGTAAAAATTGCTATTTATTTTTAATATTTACCTACTTTAATTAACACATCAGTTTGAGAATAAAATTTTTAAACAAAAGTGAAAATTGTTATACATAATTTTTTGTATCATACTTTGTATACAATTTTTTGAAAGTGATTTACACTGACAAAATAATTTTTTGTTGTTGTAGGATATGCATAAAGACGAAAATGTTGACAGAGACGAGACAAATTCCTTTCCATCCCTTAGTAATGGATTTCCAGGTAAGCGACTAAGATATGTTATCAACGAAAAAAATGTTTTATCTCGGAGAGAAAAAAACAGATAAACGCATTTTCAGAAATATCCACGAGTTGTACAGCAACGCAAGTTAAAAAGAAAGTAGATAATTTAAATGACGAGGACAAAAAGAGAAAAGAGTCGGGCATGCGTGATACTCTGCACAAATTTATCGGCTCAAAGTCAGCCGAGTCGGAGCCTTGTCTATGTGTTTATCAACACGCGCACGAATTAGTGGAAAGGAAGAAGGAAATTCTAGAAAGTCCGCCCTGTCCTTGTTTGCTGAATTCGAGACGCAAGTGGGATATATGCCCTTGTTTACCAAAATGTAAGTGACGTAAAAGATTTCTGCTGGAGATTTTCATCTATTTAATTTAGCCAGTTAATTAAAAAAAAGTTATGTGTCTTAAGTGATATAATGTGTTTAAAAAAAAAAATAGCCATACCTGAGACGGTCGTAGCGAATGGTCGTCCGAAAGCGACATCACCGACTTCTATCGCAAAGGCTAATCCAGAACCGAGCCAGAAACCCGTCGTGAAGACTGGTGCCACGCAATCCGCCCAAACTCAGACAAGGCATTCTACAACGCAAACTCACAATCACAGCATGCATCAGGGTAGGTGTAAGTAGCGAGTCGTTCCTCCGGTTGTATCGCCGTTGATTAACCTCGTCTCTGCATCTTTACCATCATTTATTATGTGCGCATGCTCATATACATCTTTTCTTCACGCAATCATAGGTAACACTCATTCGCACGGACCGCTACCAGATCTGACGAAAAACACAGGTCCGTGTTCTCACCCTAGACTTCGCCCACTTAATCATACACCGCATGCGTGCCACAAGCAAGCCAACGTCGAGCATATCAAGAGAATGTCGTGTAACGATTGTTAGTAAATAACGGATATATATTGCGCACATCTGTCAAAGTTGTACTTATCATTCGTGCATTACATTTTAATCTTGCATTTGTTTCAGTGAGTTCAGGAGATGGAGACTGTTCGGATTCAGGGAGCAGCCAGGGGGACTCGTGCTCCACTAGTAGCTCCGCACAGAGAGATGCCAATATGAGACACTGCGACTGTTGCTACTGTGAGGTCTTCGGTCATGGAATGGTGAGTTAGATATTTAAAAAAGCCACGCGTGGAGACGCATTTATTTGGCTTACAATTAGAGAAGCGGCGGGGATTGATAAGTGCGTTTTTTCTAGCCATCAGTTGCGCCGGTGAGTCGAAACTATAAGGAAATGCGGGAACGACTGCGACAACTTCTGACGAAGAAAAAAGCCAAGAAATGTAAGACCGTTGCAGCTGGATGTAGTCCGCAAAAAAGTCCGTCGGAATCGTCGATTCCCAATGCCAACTCCGAATCCAAAATCGCGACAAATTCGATTCTCAGGTCAAATACTCCAATTTCAACGACGTCTACGGTCCAGCATGATCAACGAGATCAACGAGATTTAGAGGAGTTGTTGGAGTTTATCGAAGGCAATCAAAGCGGAAAGAAAGACAACAAGAAGGCTGAAAAGAAAGCGAGGCAGAAGCAACGGAAGGTTCGTTTAAGTATAAATTACGCTATGCTATATTCCGTATTCAGTTTTATATAATGTTAATTAATATTAACTTTTCTAACAGCTTGACGAAAAATTGAAAAAGGATAGACAAGAAGCGGAAAGGCAAAAGTTGATAGAATTACAGAAAAAGACACCGGAGGTGACGATCACTGTTGTCGACCCTCAGAAGCCCATACCTCAAAGATTATTGCCTCAGTGTAATTTACCGGAAGTTTCCATTTTGCCAACGTCGCCATCAGTATCTGTACCCACGATAAAACCATTAAACAATAGAAAAAAGGATAGGCAAGAAGTCTGTAGCAATAGCGGTAATAATTGCGGTAATAATAGTATTACTAATTTGAGTAACAAGACGAAGACGGCGTCTGCAAGTTCAAACGCAAAAAGTAAGAGTATTAATAGCACGGAAAAGTGCGAAGTGCGAAATACAAACTCTAGCCAAGGGAATAAGAGTAATGCGAAAAATGATAAAATCGATAGCAATAAAGGCAACAAGCTACCAGCAAGTATTAATAATATTACGGGTACGAAAAATAGTTCGAATAATAATGCAAATAAGTTGTCCGACGTCGATTTACTCGACAAGAAATTGACGAAGAAAGAAAGGAAAAAATTGAAGAAGGAAATGAAGAAACTGGAAGAAGCGAAGGCAAAGGAAACCGAAAGTGCAGCGCATACAGAATCTCAACCGCAAATAGTTACTATTAGGAGGGAAATAAATTCGAACAGCGCTGAACCTACAGTCACGATTACTTTGAAAGGCCAAACTCCAGCTGAGGATAAAGTTTTATTTACGTTGGTGAATGGACAGACTAAGGAGCCTTCTCATAAGTCGGAGCAAGAACAAAACCAAAGTAACAACGGAAAAAAGAAAAAAGTCAAAGCGATTAACAACAATAATACCTTGCAGCAGGGAAATAAGTTGCAGCAATCGAATAATTCGAAGCAGCAGGCTCAAACTAAAGCTAGCGACGGTAAGAACTTGAAGCAACAAGCAAATAACGAGAAATCGAAAAATGGTAAACAGGTGGATGAGAGGAAGGTCCAACAGCAGAGCGTCAACGATGGCAAAAATTCCAAATCAAAGAAGGATAAAAAAAATACAGAGAACAAGGAAAATGTATTGCAGCAGCAAAATGCAGTGAACAAGAGTAAGAGCCAACAAAACGCGACCAACAAAAAGCAAAACAAAGCGAGTACTCCTCCTCAGACACCGGCGTCGCACAAGCAGCAACAGAATCAGATCATAAATGAATCCACGATTGGTAAGAAGGCGAAGAAGCAACAGCAGCAAGATAAAAACTCGCAATCGAACACCAGTAAGAGCAATAAAAATAATAATAACAACGCGAATAATAAGAACGTATCGAATAAGAGCGATTCTCAAAAAAGTAATAATGTAAATAAAACGAATCAAACTACCGTAAGTAAACAACGTGCGCCCACAGAGGTCCAAAATACGTGTTCCGAACGAGTTAGTTCGCCATCGCTTAGTAGCCAGTTTAAAGACATCGGACCGAATTCCAAGATTAACATTGAAAATCTTAAGTTACCACCGGGCATCACGATTACGAAGGTCGACGCGCCGCCAAAACCGCTTCCAATCAAAACGGCTCCTTTGCCAAAACCAGTGAATCCGCCCAAGCAAACTACCATTATCGCCGCGCCGATGAGCGGCGTTCAGTCGAGCTACGCGAATCCGCAGGCAGGTGGAAATGTCATAGTGGTGGACACGGGCAAGCTTAAGCAAGACCTATTGCCAAAAGCCAATGAGAAAGGTAGGCTGAAATTAGTACGGATAAACTGAGATATGAGAGAAGAGCGCATGCAAGATTAGCTTATTAATATTCTGCTGTGAATAAGAATTTAGTAATTTTTGTTTGAAGTTACGATATCTAATTTTTTAAATGTTTTTTTCATTTAATACATTTTTTATGCAACAATAAATTAAAAAAATAATGATTATGATTAATAAGAATAGATCTTTTTATCATAAATTTCTAAATGCTTCTTTTTTTTCCAATAGAAAATGTTGGCCTTTCTTGGTTCATACGAATTTTTTATTTTTTTTCTATATAGATTCGTCGAAGGATTCGCAGCCTCAAAGTACTACTACTAGTAAAAAGAAGAAGAAGAAAAATAAGAATTCAGCCAATTCGGGTAACGCAACGGTCGCGTCGCCAGTGCAAAACAACGATGCGTTCGTAAGCGATCACGTGATAGACGAACCGGCGAGGATCTTGCATAATCCCGGGACGAATATGGTGACTATTAGGAACCCGTCATTCGGACCGATGAAAGTGCCACCGACACAGCAGGCCGCGATAATTAAAGTTTCGGAAAACGGCATGGTGACGATCCGAAGTCCGGCATTGCAGCAGGCGATCAATGCGGGCTTGACGTCACCGCCTAAGCCGGATTACATAGTCAAAGGCGATCTGTCGTCGTCATCGGCGGGCAGAACGTCGACGACGCCTGATTGCGGTCAGCTGAGCGTGAAACATGCTAACGGTGTCATATCGTCGAGCCTGGCGGAATTGCGCAGTCGGTTGAGCGCGCAACCGGATTGCGCGTCGTCCTTGTCCGAGCTCGCCAACATCCAGATCAGCCAGATGACGAACGGCCAACCGATACCGGAGAACGGCATCAATCTCAAGGGTACCAGCGTCACCCTGACAAAGGTGAGACCTGAGGCAACGAGCATGGAGGACGCGCGACAGGCGTCAGCGAAGTGCGCCGCGGGGAAGGAGGCGGCGGTAAACGCCACCACGTTAACAGCGGCCAACGGCGGCGGCGGCGGCGGCGGCAAGAGCAAGAAAAAGAAAAAACGCGGAAGCGGCACCGGGCAGTGCGGAGATGACTTGGATCTCGTTGGTGAGAAACAACAATAATCAGACTTTAACATGTAAATCTGCTTCTTTCATTTTGTTTCTTTTCTTTAACACATGTTATACATTACACAAGTACATTACACAGGCACGCATCCTCCCCGGGTTGTTTCTCACGCTTGCAGTGGCTATATCTCGTTTCTTTTTTTTTTTTTTTCATGAAGAAAACTACCCATACGTATCTCTTTTGGATGCATGTAGGTTCGTCGCGCTAAAGACGATTTTTTTTTATTTCACTCCGTGCCGTCAGGAGAATGCACTGCGTTGCGTTAGGATCCTACGTCATTTGCTAGATCAAAAGATTTTTGAGATATCAGAAATTATATAATCTCAAATGAAAGAAGGAAGAGAGAATGGGAAACAGAGAAAGATATCTTTGAAAATTGGCTCTCCTTTTTTCAGGAAATTGCTTTTAGGAAGCAAAGAAGACAAATGGTGATCATCTTCTTTCCTATATTTTTTTTCTAGAGCCATGCGAGACTCCAAATTTAAATCACTTTGCTCTTTGTTTCTTAAAGAGTAATTAATTGTTTCTGGATTTATACGCGGATTCTTGTGATCTTTGGTTTTTTTTCCATTCGAATGTAGAACGTGAAGCAGTGCCGTCTCGATAAGACGCCGCGTGAATATATTCTTCCTTGCCTTTAGATTTCCGATTCGGATGAATCAAAGTACCACGATTTAGCATGAATATATAAAAACAAACAAATGTATAATAGTAGAAAGAGGGCGGCGGAAGGGGGGGATCCATACACAATACAAGATTATCTTAAATCAAGGACTGAATATCGAACATATTTTGCAGGTAACTGTATCAATATCGCACACTTTTGTTTTGATAAAACCGTAATTAGAAATTTATAAATATATCGGATTATTTAATTAGAACATATTAGACAACCAATAAACTTCAGATTAAAGTTATATTTTTTTAAATATGTGAAAAATTTACTACAGTCTATAATACCAGTATTATCGTAAAATTATCTGTATACTGGTATAGATTGATATGTACAGTGTATCCACATTTATATCGATTAGTTTTTACTATACAAATTAATATAAATATAGCACTAAATCGGTGTAAGGTAAACATCTCAGTGATCGGACATTGTGTGACTTATGTCCGGACATTTACACAAAACTTATTAATCTCAAATCTTATTTTATTATAATATCAAAACTTAATTATAAAAATATAACATAATATTATAATGAAAAAAGCATTCGAGATTAATAATAATAAGTTTTGTGTACATCCGGACTTAGATACATGTCCAGTCACTAGGACGTTTACTTTATAATCGAATATAATATAATCAATATTTTTTATTACACCCTTTTCGACTTTTGTTTCAAACGCGATCGACCGACGAAAATAAATGGACAAATTGCTCGACTAGATTTATATTGACAATATATAGGGGTCGTATTATTGTGATGAATGATACACGAATGTGATACTATAGTATACGATGTTTTTTAATCTTCTGATAACATTAAATAAAAGAGCAAGTTACTTTTTTCAATGTTATACTCTCTTTTCCCCTTTGTCGGAGTAGACGTTTCCCGAAATGCTGCATGAGTACGGGTGATCACACTAGTCTTTATTTCTTTTTCTTCT
Organism: Wasmannia auropunctata; assembly: GCF_000956235.1. Taxonomy (NCBI): domain Eukaryota; kingdom Metazoa; phylum Arthropoda; class Insecta; order Hymenoptera; family Formicidae; genus Wasmannia; species Wasmannia auropunctata. Next base: position 48,091 of record NW_012029385.1, on the reverse strand, counting down.
TTTTCCCTTCCGTTCAATATGTCAAAGTCACTTTACTGCCTTTGTAATAAATTTAGCAAAGACACAAGACAAATTTTCCCAGGACAGAGTTTCCTCAAAAACATTTATGAGTATCTTATTAATTATAATGTCAAAAAAAAAGTTAGGAAAGAGATACAATGAATATTAACAATTGTACCGATTCTGCGTTCACTGTTGCTCACTGGTGTCATCGAGAAGGGAACCCGGCACGAATTTGCCGAAATTTATTTACTCCGCGAATGCGTGGCGGGTGTCGACATTGTTTGGACGATTTCCGAGACGTTGATGTAGTCGTACCTTACCTTTTTTTTTTACTCTTATGTACTATCTATACTACTCACACAGTAGACAAGAGAGATAGAGAGAGAGAATTAATGCACAGCAGATTTTGCCAATCATTGCCGCGCTCGCAGGCGGGCTTGTCGGTGTTATCCAGTATTCAGAGCGTGTCTTTTGCAGAGGTATTCACGCCCAAAGATATAGACCTCGAGAACGACGAAGAGATGGACGATGATGAACGCGAGCTGGAGGCCTTCAAGCGATTTTGCCTGCAATCGGTACCGCCGCTGCACAAGGAGAAGGTCAATCTCAATATCAAGGACATCGTGCTGAAAAAGAAATCGTCATCGTCCTCGTCGTCATCCTCGTCAACGTCGTCATCGTCGGCAGCAGCGACGGCGGCGGCGGCGGCCGCTGTAATAGCAGCCAATTGATTTGTATAATAATATTAATGATTCTGCGTTAATCATCCGCGTGCCCTGGCACGCGATTACTGCCATTTTTCGACGATTCGACGCACCGCGATCTAGATCGCATTGCGAACGATTTGCGTGTCTTCGTCGACATCGTCGTCGTCATCGATTCCGAGTTTTTACGAGAGAGACAAGTGTGTAATGCCTTCGTAGGATGAATATTTAAATGTTAGCGTATTAGAGGTGAAGAAACCGGAGGTAGGAACTCTGAGCGATGACGGAACGATCGTGAAACGATCGATGACGGGGGTGTCATTGTATATGTATATCGTTAAATGTAATTAGGGATATAAGTTTCCTTCACAAATACAAACAATGAAGTTTACGTCTCGCGAAAACGTCGTCTTTCGAAGCGTCGTCCTAAACGAGGTCAACGGCATTTGTAAAAATTTGATCTCGCTGGCACTTTAGGGATATAAGTATGGTTGTAAAGTTGTGAACGTGACAGTGTCGTTAAAGGGAAAAGTCACGAGAGAGGATATATACTGCGTTTGCAGCTTTGCAAAGTCTCGCACTGGCGAAGGTCGGACAACTTGCGCCACTCGACGCAAATACACACACGTAGATGTGCGTAAATGACAGACAGATGGACGTACACATTGTTCTCTTCCTTTTTTTTTCCTATTTTTTTCCTTAATGAAAGTAGTTGCGCGTTTCTATCCACTTATAGAGCGTCTATGTATCACCTTTATGAGTCTCTGTATCTACGTTCTCCTTGTAGGAGTAGCCTGTACTCGTATAAGTAGTTTAAACTAGCGTAGGACGCACACCGAGAAGGTTTATATATATACATAATTCAACAAATGTACGTCGCAATGTTTCTTATTGTATTGTAATTAAAGTACTTTTTATACGGTAAATAAGACTAGGCGTGTGGGGCGAATAATTCATTATTCTTTTTGTATATAAACTTCATCCCTATTTACATACACACTGTGAAAAGAGAATCGATAGAGAATATGAATATACATAAATATGCGTACATACATGTGTGTATACATACATATGTATATAATTAAGATCACTGCTGTGCTATGTTATTATTTATCATAGTTATTTTTTATCATTGTCTCGGTTCTAAAAATTTTTCCAAAAACGAAGAATTGAAATTAAAATTAATTGGAATATACTGTTATAGTTAAAATTGGACGTTGAAGAATTTTTCACAAATAGTGTGTCTATTTTGCAAAATAGCATCATATATATTCTTTATCTAAATCCTTTTGTTTAGATTTTCTATCTTCTCATTTCTAAAGTGTAGATATGTTTTTTTCGTTTCAAGTATAAAAGCGTAAGAATATAATAAATTAGAAATTATAATTTTATAAATATAAATATAAATTATAATTTTTAGAGTTTGTACCTTTTAAGCATACTGATTGTCGGTTAGATTTTAATGTTCTGCCGCTAGATGTCTCGTTTTTTAAATTGAGAAACGCGACTGTACTCGCCGTCCTCGCTGAACGCGTTACACGACAATCGCGATCAGTTAATCAGTATTGATCAGTATCGCGACCATTGATTTCGTGAACTGCTTTCGCAGGATATTGATGAGGTAATTTTCGGACTGATCTCGTATATAAAATACAGTTTTCGGTTTCCGTTTACATATATTTCTTGAATCATCTCTTTTATTAGTATTCAAGCAACAGTTATATATAATTACACTTAAAACTGATGATAATAATTCCAACAATAAATATAATCTCGAAGTCTCTTCGGATATTTTATCGCCTCCGAAACTACTATAAAATCGATTTTCCGTTGTTAACGCAGAAAGAGAGCGAGAGAGAAATATTTAACAATTCGTATAGCTAATATACTTTTCGAATTGTTGTACTTTATGAAATCGATCGTCACGAATGTAATTAATATACGTATATATAAAGGATCATTTTCGCGCGTGTGTTTGCTACGTGAACGTGTGACTCCGTGTAAATTACATAGATTTGAGTTTTTCGTTATGTATATAAACATTCTTAGGTACACGCTTTTCGGAGGGATCTCCGAGAATTAACAATCTAGACTGGCGGCCGTGTGCGGAGGGGAGAGCGTTACGGGTGTCATCGACGAGAGCGATCGTTCGATCGACTGTATCGCCGGGGTGTGTTGCTTGATCAGCATATGCCGCAACGATTGCGCCTCCTCCCGAAGGGTCACGATCTGCGCCTTCAGGATCGCGTTCTCGTGCTCCAGCATCGTCGCCCTTAGTGCAATCTGCAACGAAAAAAGGTAAATAGAAACGAATTGTCATATATATATATATATATATATATCAACTCGCCAATACGTGCGCTATATAACCTTGCGAGAAGGTAGTTGAAAGGCGCTATCCGCCAGCCGGTGGAGTAAAAGGGGGGAAAAAAAATTTGCCAATGCTTGAATTTAATCTAAAATTATCTACATCGCGCGCTGCATGTCGAAATTTGTATGAGGAATAAGAGAATCGGCGATTGATATCGATTTGTCGAGTATTTTGTTAATTAACGAATTAACAGTCAATATTTTTTTTTCATGAAAAGAGAAATTATGTAGTTCGAATAATTGTGACGCGAATAGTTGCCCCGACCGAATTAATTAATTAGTTTGACCGAGGTCGCGTCCCTTCGATCGATCTATGCATGCCGCGTCCTTACGTGGTCCTCCCTGATCTTGCGGGCGTCCCGCGATTTTTTCGCCGCCTGATTATTCCGTTTACGTCTCTCGAAATATTTCTCGTCCTTCTGATCGTCCGGGATCGGTTTCTTCTCGCTTCTGGGTCTTCTGTGAAGAGCGGTTATGCCATTTGTAGTGACGAAGTGACGATTCACAGCACCTGTTTCGGCCAGAGATGATAAAAAATATTTATTGTGTATTTTTTTCTTTATTATTTCGTACATTACATTAACGAGACGCAACGACTAACGTAAATTTTTACGGGAGGAAAAAAAAATGCCCCGGGTGAGGATCGAACTCACGACCTTAAGATTATGAGACTTACGCGCTACCTACTGCGCTACCGAGGCTGTTGCCTCTGTAGTATTAATCAGTTAATAAATAGAGAGCGCCTACGTGCAAATGAATGTATAACATTGGTAGATTGTAAATAAAAAAAGCTCGATAATTTTCAAGAAGAGAAGGAACATTATAAAAACGAAGATTTGAAATATTCCAGCTTACCTGTGGGAGAAGTCGAGAAGGATTGAGGCACGCTCAGGGATTGCATCAAGGGTGGCATCGCTAGAAAGGGTGGCTGGAGCAGAGTCCCTGGGAGCGGGAACGTCGCCGACAACGGGGAGGACGTTAACGGCGAGGACGGGGAATCCGCCGACACGGAACTCGACAGAATATCCGGCTCGACGAAGCCGTAGTCCCGAGGCGGGTACGCTTCGTACCTGCATAGATCTGCTGAATAAAAACGGTAATTTTATTGATTTAACACGAAGGTATTGCGCATTTAATCGATTGCGTTCTATCGGTCTTGTATCATAAAATTTGAGAAGAAAAAAAAATTGAATCGTCGAACGGAAGGGTTTATGGGATTTAGAGACTCTTCGCCATCGACCGCCCCTGTGGCCTAATGGATAAGGCATCGGTCTCCTAAACCGGGGATTGTGGGTTCGAGTCCCACCAGGGGTACATTTATAATTTTTTTTGTATTAGGAGAACGGTATATCGTACGTATCGTTGACATATAATCTATAAAATAAAAATTAAAATTAAAAATTCCATTTTGTCGACAAAAAATTTTCATGCAATTAATTTTATTAAATGCGAAATACCATTTTGTATCTTTTCCCGTAATAACATAATGCCCCGTTAATTTCTCATTTGCAACTTTTTATACAAATTAATTCTTATAATGTAGGTGATAAACTGTAACGAACACTCGTTCCTTTCCCTCCTTTTTGTCCGCACGATTAATTAGCTGCATGTGAAATAGTAGTTTGTTGGTTCGCTTGATCGATGCAAGATTTATTTGACACTTGGATACTTTGCCAGGGCGAAACTGAAACTTTTACCCCGTCCGGCTACCGCTATATACTTATGTGCATGCTACCGACGATGAAATATCGGGGTCCCGAAATGTGTCGTGATGATAATGCACGACACACGACTCGTCGTGCGAAACTGTGCAAAACGTTAACCGTTCGCGTGAATCGCCGCGGCTGTTAAGCCAAGCCGTAAAATTCGTTTCGGACATTAACTGCTCGAGCGCGGCAGTTACCAATTTTAAGGAAGAAAATACCGATGTAATGGCGATGCTACGAATAAGACGACCGTTCGTAACGAGAATGCGCGCTCGCGTAAAAATCAAACAGACTTAACGAGGCGAACGATTCGTTCCTCGACATCTTTTTTAACGGAGATAATAAGGAATATTACTGCCTGGGTGGTATGAACATATGGGACTCGTAATGGATATTTTAAATTATAAAAATTATTATTTAGTCATTTCATTTTGCATAAATTCCGTAATAAATGGCTAGGCTTGTTTCGATTTTGAATTTATTATTTACTCAGAAAAATTGCTGAAATTTAATATAACACGCATTTTATTAACATATATCGTTATAATAATTTTGGATATCAATAAAAAAATATATAAGAGACAAAATTTGTGTAAAAAAAACCTCCACCGTGACAATGTTTTCACATTGCCGTGACCAGGATTCGAACCTGGGTTACTACGGCCACAACGTAGGGTCCTAACCACTAGACGATCACGGCTACTGGAGGAGTTGGGAGAGACTTGGAAAGTATTCAAGATCAATCGAGATATCGGTCAACTTGCTCACTTATGCATAACGAAGCTAATAAGTGGCAAATAAAGAATATCGCACGAAACATTTAAAATATCTCTGTATCTAGTATAAAACATTGATTCAAAAATATGAAGCAAATAAAAAATATATAATGCATAACAAAGTTGAAATTTAAAAACACACAACATAAAATTTGGAAATTTCTATTAATTAATTAATAATAAATTAATTATTAATTTTATATTTTTAATGCAAAATGAATTGACGTAAATGATATTTCTCATATTTTATATTAAAGATAAAATTTTAATCTCACCTATGCAGGATAGTCTGAACCGAAGATTGTCTTCGGTTATATATTATTTTCAAATAATATTGAAGATTTTTTAATTATATTTTTAAAATATCGAAAAGCAGAAAAATAATATTGATGATTTTTCTATATGTGTTACGATTTTTCGCGATGCGAAAGAAGATAATATTACACGTTATATCCCAAATTCTTTTTTAAAGTGATGCAGAAGAATATAAAAAGAACATTTAATTTTTTAATTTCAGAGTGTTTGGAACAACCGAAGAATCCACGATGAATAACGTATGACGGACTTTTCGGGGCATGTTTCTCCTCCCTCTGGTAAAGAGACTTCACGTACGATTTACACACCTGAGTTCGGAGCGAAGAGGCTGTAACTCCGCAGGAGATGGAGCGCTGAGAATGCGCCAGAGACTGCATTTCCGGAGCACAACGTCCTCGCATGAGAGTGCGAACTCATTTCTCAAAAAAGTGTCTCTCAATGCGCGAGGTAAGTTTTACGCATCTCCCCGATTCTCGAACAGCATGCTCTTTAATTATCGAGAAGTATAAGCGAAGAAGTACAAGCGTTATACGAGTTGTACACATAAAGGTGAACGATCTTTAAAATCAATCAAACCTTGAGAGTCGCTTCAGGCATAACTTGTGCCGCAGTTGTCGATGACAATTACATCTTTCGTGAAATCGAAAGATTTCGTTCAGTGAACCATACCCGAACACGGCGAGGGAGTCTTTCCTCGGCAACATGTACTCGTTTCCCTGTTTTATGATATATTTCACTACTTATGCGCGCGTTTTTTTTTTACGTAAGAAACTATTAAAATATATAAAGATGTTTTAAACAATGTCGAAACAGAAGATTTTAAATTCGACGTTTCATATATATCATTGACAAATTCCTCATTCACGTAGGATTTCTTCGGTGATTTGCATTACAACCTGATTTTTTTTTCACTATTCAAATGCGTTTTGTATTCATTATAGGCGTTGAATAATCTCGTCGGGATCTCTGAAACTCGACGTTTTGCTTATATCCTTCCGCGCACGTTCGTGAATCACTGGTCGCGTCTCGATCGAAACGATATTAATCGAAAGAATTAATCGAAGTCGATGCGAAGACTACGATCTTCCGCGAAGATTCGAACTTTCTCACGAAAGGCCTCCCGAAAGGATCTCCCGTAACGAACTCCCTGGCGGCGATCGGACTAGCAGCTGTTTGTCCTGACTACTCGGCTACTATCAAGTGCGATAACGCGCCGCGTCACGTTACGTGTTGCGGCAACGCGGTCACGAAGCGCACACGGGGGCCACTCGATTCGTTGAAGGTGATCAAACATCCCGCCTCCAAGTGCATGCGCATTGTTATAACGTCGACTGATTCGTTGCCGCCGTCGATGTGATCGTTGGTTGTTGGACAAGGTGAAACGCGGGCGCGGAATCTTCTAACCAATCGCGGTATGCCACCCCTCTTTCCTTTCGCCTTTCGTTTTATCACTGTAATCTGCAATCCGCGGCACATAATAGGTCACGTGAATACGATGTGCGAAAGGACGCGCGTAGACAACCCGCGACAAGAAACTCTGTATAATGTTCTCGTGCTCTTCACTACTAATGGATATTAATGCGTTACTATTTTATTTCCCTGTCGCGAATTGTTTTACCCCTCCCCCCCCCTCCTCCCTTCCAGAGACATTGCGCAGCGTCGAGAGTTGATCGAGTCTATAATTTGCGAGGTTTCGTTTTAAATATAGCTCACTTCGAATTCGAATTTTAAACGAAATAGTATTTATTTATTTTACATAAATCGCATTATAATTAATTGTACAACTAGTTATAAATTAATTTGTATATTTAGCAAGAAGTAAAGAAAGATAGAGTTCTCTTTATCAGATCTCGAGTAATCCAGTACGTTCTTCAGAACTGTAGAATTCATTTCCAATGTAAAATGTATATTCAATATTGATTTTATACAGATTACAAATTTAGTCCGTAATGACGGTACGCTATAGCGCAATATAAAATATTCATTGTCGCGAAAAAGTAACGATCAGTACCGCAATTTCAGGTAACCGGAGAGATTTTGATCTTCCAATCATTATGCCCGTATTATCTATGATTCACGTGGTTCATCGCTCGACGACACACGTCGCGGTCTTGCGATGACTGATCACCGGCGCTTATCGCACATACACGGCCTCGATCTGTAATTCTTATAACATGCATAATTTTTAAAGTCATTCGTCATCTATTTCTCATCGTACGCACACTTCATCGCATTTAATATGAAAAAAAAGGGAGTAGGATTGAGGAAAACACGCGTTTATCATACAGTCCTAGCGTAAATTTTTTAAGAAGGAAAAAAATGGATAGTAACAATAAAATAAAAGTAGCGCGAGAGAAAGAGAAAGAGAGAGAGAGAGAGAGAGAAAAGAATGCTAAAGAATACTAAAAAAATACTGCACGCGTTGATTGACTATCGATTGATCGTCAATCAACGCGTGTAGTATTTTTTTAGCTTAGAGTTCGAAAAATTATGAGTGTAGTAGGAGAGAAATCACCGCAAGTGGTAGCAAAAAAAAATCTTCCTCCGAATAATTTAGAAGTAAACGCGGACTTCTGAAAATATGGGGAAAAATCACGAGATAGATCGCGCGAGGTCGAACCTCGAGCGGCAAGTTTGATCGAATCGGTACGGAAATTTACAGGAAACTTTCGCACGGACGGGGCGGCGAGTTAACGCGATTCTTCGGCCGCTCTATTTTCAGAGAAATTACGATCTTCTTCCCTCCGTCCTTTCTGGGAGACCTCGGGCGGCGATGCAGGTGCGAGTCTTACACATGCGAGGCGGAGAAAGGCGCGTTATATACACGCGCGCCTCGGCGGCGCGCGGTCTCGCAATAGACCCACCAATGTAGCTTAACGTACGTACATATAACTACGTTTGCCTTCTAATGTTGCCTCTGGGACAGTCAGCACCTGACACTTTCACGTTACCTACGTACGAATGTTTAATGCGCCGCCGGTAATTATTATGAAGTAAATTAGCTGGCGGCGCGTGCTGTACTAGATCGCTCCCCCTCCCCCAAGCGTTTTCCGCCTTCCGCCCCCGCTTCTCCCTTTATCATCGTTCTCATTAATGTTGCAACATGCCTGTCCTGTAATTATCCTCTAGCCCACGATTAACGGTCAAGAGATCGATTACCTTCGTCTCGCGATTGTGTTCCGCGTCCTTTGACCTTCGCGATCGTTTCCACGTGCGCGTTGTATACCGCTCGATCGCGTTTATCCAGACAGATAACGCCGATAAGAGTCGAGAAAAGTCACAAAGTTATTGGCGTAAAGAATGTAAAGAAAGTTTTCTTTTAAATGTGTTTTAAATTCTCGCACGACAGTCAAATTTTTCTATTCGTGTTACACTTGATGCTGAACGGGCTTAATGCCTGAACGGGAATCCGCGTGCTAAAATCGTAACGGTGAAGATCGCGATGATCGCAAGCGACTTCGTGGCACACACCTGCGCGTCGTTCGCGCAACAATGTCATAGACCCGCATAAATTCAACTCCCGGACGGCAGGGCACGCACGGGCGGGTTAAATAACGTCATTTAGTATCGTAATATCTAATTTACTGCGGAAGGGAGCGACGAGCCTCGGATGGATACGGGGGGAGGAAAAGGGCGAAGCGAGGGACCGGGGGCCACGTGGTCGTGATCCCACGGCGCCGCAATTACAGGCGCCTTCGAAACAATCGTGTGTCCCTCTCATGCGAATTCAGCGTGCTCTGTGAGAGAAATTAAATGCACATTTGAGTAACGTCGCATTGTGCTCTTCCGTCCATGTAGAAAACCTTTTTTACTTCGCAAGATGTGATTTGTATCCGTTTTATCTCTACTTTGAAGAAATCTCTAGATTCCTTTCTTCCGGAAAATATCTCGAGATCTTCCCGTCTCTCTTTAGACGTCTGACCGAGTCTCGTCGCAGACGGAAAGACATTCGCATTTTTCTGTCAAAGTTCTTTTTTTTTTATATATTTTTTTAATGAAACCCAACCCTTGTGGAGAGAGATCGATCGAGAGCATTAACGTTACGAGCGCGTTTCTTGTCGCCCATCGCTCGGATGTGCTCGTTACCATTATGTGGCTGGATTTGTGCCGATAACGGGCCGCGCTTCCGCACCTATAGTCCTCGCTCGCGATCGGACCTGGTCGTGCGAACCTGTACACCTGTGGTCGACGACCACCAGGTAACGTGACATCACGTCACGTGATAAGCCGGCGAACTGGCGGACGCACCCCCGAACCCGCCCCCGACGACCCCGGAGGTAATCGGTCTAATCGACGTCCCCCCGCATGGAGGCTCGCGACGTACGTGTAGACACGTCCTTTGATACATGCGTCAAGGATTCGCGGGTGGCGATTTTTCATTTCGCGTAGATCGCGTTTGCCGCACTCAAGTGTGCGCACTCTTCCTCTTGCGACATTAATATTGCTATCTTTGAAAGGGCTATTACATGTGCAAAAACGAAGCAGCGTCCTACTTATTTCAACTGCTTCTGCATTGGTATTTCGTGTCAAACGCTCGCGATAGGATTGCCCAAACTTTACGCGAAATGTCACGTGGTTGTTAGCATCCCGCACCAGCGCTGAAGGGTTTACAGGCGTTTTCGCACGTAAAAAAAAGGCGCCCCGTTTCCTCGCACGAAAGCGGAACGAAGCGCCGCGCCTTTCACGCAGCGTAAACGCTGGTGTATACGATCGTCGTCGTACACCTCAGGAACACAGGACAGGCCGGTATCCAAGGTGGTCGCGTGTCTGGCCCCTTAGTCTCGTTCCCCCTCCCCCCGCCCCCGTGTACACGGAGCACGGATTCTCCTTTCACCCTCGCACGAAGTCACGTATCGTGACGCCCGTTGTTTCACAACTTGGGCAAAGTTATCTCATCAAGTCGTCACGAGGACGCTTCCCTTTCCTCCTTCTTTCCCTCCTTAGTCCCTCTCTCACCCTCTTTCTCCAAGTCCTGATTAAACTTTTCTTACTTTTGCGGCTCCGGCGGGTATTTATAATCTCGCGCTCGCTCCGCGCCCACTCAGAACCGCAGAATCGTTATCAGGACTTAACTAATTAGCAGTGTTTCGGCGAAAAAATTCATCAAAGTACTAAGTAAGTACCGGTACGGTAGGATTCGCTTAATTCCTTTATAATTTGGCGTTTAATTCCCGAAACGTTATTGGATAAACGAAAATTTGGTGGGTCGCAAAAAAATCATTTGTTTATTTCATAAATGCCTAATTTAAGCGTTCAAGATTATAAAATGAGAGAGAGAGCAATTAAGAGCATATGGAAAATAATTATGACACGGGCTAAAAAAAAATATTCTTGCGTCTCTTTTCGTTTTCTTTTTTTAAAGAAAAAAAAACTGTTCTCTCAGTTGTGTATATATATCGTATCGGAATATCGAAATTGAGTTAATGTGAGGATTCGCGCAAGATAGACTTTAATGCCCGCGTTCGACGTGGCAGGCGTAGTGTTACCTCTGTCACCAAAGAAAGAAACGACTCATCGTATCCTGAGTTTAGATAGAAGCTGGACCTCGTGCCATTTCGAGAAAGGATGATTTTCCGGATGAGAGCATTCACAATGTAATTCAAAATGTAATCGAGTGCGGATCGATAGATCGCGTATAGTTGAGAAGAGATACAGTTTGCGTGGTGAAGGAGATCGCCGATTTCTCGAGCGGACGACGTGCTCCAAGTAACGCCTGCACCTACAAGAAGGGTACCTACCGGCAAGGGGAGGGGAGGGGATGAGTTTAATCATTTAGACTTATTTGCCCGTTGGAGCACGCCAGGCCATCTACAGCCTTTCGGTTCCCAGGCCGTTGGCAAATTGCGGCTTACCGCGCCGGCACCGGTATTCTTATCCTGCCGCGCACTCGTCCAGGTAATTCTTGGCGGGCCCGGCTAACGTCGTTCTTATCGGAAACGGCGTGAAACAACAAGCGGAATCGCTCACACCCACCGCCGCGTCGTCCCTCCGTCGAGGAAAAAGTGGAGCGCGGTGCCTGCCCAAGCCGCGAGTCTCAATCTCTTCTATACTGATTCACCTGCGCTCCGCCCGCGTAATCTTATTTTTACCGCGAGCCGTTTCCCGAGGTACGATATAATGGCTGTTGTTGCAAGAGAAATATAGAAAAAGATACAATTTATAACGCTGTTAAATCAAATTTAATAACCCTAGTTAAGTCGGCACTGCTATTTAATAAATAGTTCTTTTTAACTAAAAAAATGGAGTTAAATAATTGAAAACAGTTCAAAAACAGTTCAATTTAACCAAAATTTAGGTTAAATTCCATTATTTTATTTAAAAATAACTATATTGTTTTAGTTACAAATAATTATGTATTAGTAAAAGCAGTGGCGACTTAAATAAGGTTAAATTTGATACTATATAGATTTAACAGTATAAATTTTCTTTTTTTTAATAATATAAGTACTATTAAATGTATAGTTTTTAATAACGCGTTACAATTGAATCAGAAATCATAGAATGGACATTAGCCAATTTTTCCTAGATAAATTAGAATCTCCCGTTTTTTCGGTTCTCTACAAGGAAGAGATCCAGGTGATAATGCGTCAACATATGCGGATTGACGGGGACATGAATGAAATCTTTTTGTGAATTCTTATCTCAAGTCGAGAGAAGGGATTGCGATGTTATTATGGAAAAACAATGATAGCGTGTATAATTTCGTTATCATTGGATCTATCGTGTCGGCGCGTGTTTCATTGCGTTCGCGGAACAGCAATTTTATATCGGCAATTTATATACACAGCGTGAGTATAATCTCTAGTCGAGGAAGCCGAGGAGTATATCGCGTATAACCGACGACGTGTGTAAAAGCACTTCCGCGTGCAGCGCAGAGTCACGTTCGCCGACTGCCCGCTCTATTAATATTTCACGTGATTTCACGTATGTACTCGTCCTAGCCACTTACGCCGCGGGTCGACTGCTCCTCCTACTTTTTTCTCTCCACACATCTATTTACGCCCCTTGACCGTAGCACTTCTTCGTGGTATTATTTCGATTGCAAATCGATACCAAGATCGCAAGTCCTCGCACTCCTCGCGAGGAACACGCAGCTTCTTATTAAAATCTTAAAGTCAAAATTAACACACGGGACACACGCGAAACGGTTTCAATTGGCACGAAATTTCAACATGCGTGTTTATAAATTCAAATATTATTAAATGTATAATTTGTATTATATATTGTATGTAGAAGATGTTAATATTGTGTTATAATCATTATTGAGGATAATGTTTATCAGATATTTGCACGAACAATTTTCTTCGAAAGATCTTTCTTCTCTGAAACTTCAGAATGCTGACGAGATTGGATACTTCAAGCAGTTGGAAATGTTCGGTTAGAACAATTTTCTGACATACACACGTGTGTCTCAATGCTCTTAATGACATTTTTCACTAACCTTTCGGATAGATTAAATTTATTAAATCGATGATGAAATGAATGCTAGACAAACGGAAAGAAAAGTCAATGCGATAATCGAGGAAATCCTTGACGAAGATCAGGAAAACAATTTCGGTGCGACACAAGCTGAAACTTGTCCAGGAGGTTGCGAGAACTTAGGTGACACTCCTGAAGAAGTAAGCTACGCGCAAAGAATATCAATTTTTTTATTCGCATATTAATTATTTTAATCGATTTTTTAAGTGTTGTTAAATTATATAAAAAATTATATTAAACGTATAGTTTGCTAAACCTCTATTTTTTTTGTATATTATCAATTAAACTATGCTGTCATAAATATGAGCATTATTCGAAAATATTCGTGAAATGGATGCCGTCAAAATTTTTGGCGACGCTAAATAGAATCACATTAATCGTGACAATCTGTTGTATTCGATTACAACGAAAAAGACCCAGGAGACAAAAAATTCCTTTCGCCGCAGACACCCCGGCAGTGTAAATGCGGCGTGGAGAACTCGTCGAGGTTCTCGCTGCGCGTGATGGAGGCGATGCGCTCGCTGCAGCGCGACGTGGACCAGCCGTCCACGTCCACCGCTGAGGAGATCGCCGACTACATCCGGACGCATTATCGCTACGACGGCGACCTTTACGCTCAGGTGCGGACCGCGCTGAGACAGGTCTGTTCTCAAGGGTTAGTTCTCGGTGTCGCTTCCTCGAAGGTTAGACAGATCGGATGAAACGCGGTCTCTCGCACACAAAATCGTGCACTCATACAATTCTCATGATATCAATTTTATTATTGTTATTTTTATTATTTTAAACTAACACATACTCACACGTACACGCGCGCACGTACTGTTATACTTTATATTTAAAACAATGTGTATGTAATGTGTTTGGGAGGACACTATCTTAGAACATTCAATAAATAACGACGTTTCTCTTTTTCTCTTGGGTGTATTATAGGAAGACAATTGTGTTTCACTTAGGCAATTGCTTTATTATTACGTGACCTAATATCTTGTTTCTAGACTGTAGATTTATATAATCGACCGATATTTCGGTCGTGTTAATTATGTATAACAGACTCATATGGTAGACGCTGTGCCGTATAATCTACAAAATTGTTTCAATTTAGCGTTTGGAAGATATGATCGTAGAACGATAAAAAATGACAGATATCCACTTGACTCACGAAATTGCGGTGTAAAATGCCAGAAGAATTATATGCGACATTTGACATCTTTTTTTTTCTTCTTTTTTGCTTGGTATCCTGATAAATAACGCGCTTTCTTAGTTTTAGGAATAGCTTATTGACAATACGCCATGTGTTTCCTTTTCCGCTCATGCAATTTTTTTTAAAAACATTTCTCGCGGTTTACTATAAATTAATAACGGTCACAACATTAATAGATTTGTCAAGGAATTGCTGAGCAACGAGTATTACTTGGTCGGTCCCATTAGCCCGACGAAGTGGAATGGCTGTTCCTTGAATTGCACAGGTCGCACGGTAGACGACGCGTCGAGGAGACGGGAGAGAATCGATGATCGGAGAAACGGCGTATGTGATTGCGCGCGATTACGCAGAAGAGATTCTCGCCAAGTTCCGGGAGTTCCGCGCGAAGAAACCCTCAGGACCTTCACTATCGATCGCCTCGCCGAGGAACCGATTTTTCATTCGACCAGCATATCAGCTGACGAAAAGGATAACGCGGACCGTCGCGTCAGGGAGTTTAACGCCGATGTCTCGGATATCCGAGACTATCGTCGACGACGTGACGTCATCGGGATGGAGCAACGTGACGATTACGCGGAACCGATTCCCGGGCCTTCCAGAGAAATCGTGAGGGCTCTCTCGCCAGCCCCGGCCAGAAATGCAAAGAAAGCGCGAGTGGATGATCGAGGTGTGCAACGCGCCGATGAGGAAGACGATGAGACCACGACGGAGGAGGATGTGGACTGCACTTGTGACGAAGTTGTCACTCAAGATGAATATTCGAGGGTCCAACCTCCTGATTGTCCTCGCGTTATCATTAGGAATCAGCGGAACGGACGACGTCGTCGCGACGACGCCGTGGAAGACCAAGAAGATGAAGAGAAACGGATGGATGAAGATGGCGGGGAGGATGAAGAGGAAAGGATGGAAGAAGAGGAGGATGATGATGCGGAAGATAGTGTGTACGAAGAATTGAGGGTGCGAGTTCCCCGCAGGAGAACCGCGGCACGTGAACGAGAGTTGAAAAGGTGGATTCGGCGATGTCGTCAAGAATGCGAACGACAAATGCGGAGAGGGCGATAATACGAAAATTCAGGATTGTATGAATACACTTTTAACAGCTTGAAAAAAAAAGTTACTCCTTTATCTAGATAATTAAAAAACATCCATAAATAATAGCATATGGAAATAAAATTAATATAAATTCGTGGTTCTAAGTCTTAAATTTGAAATAAAAAATCTTGTGTTAACTTTTTTGTCCAATATAAAAATTTTGTGTCGTCGTTTTAACAATAACAGTTTGTGTTGTCCTTTACAAATAAAATAAAGCCTGTGTTAAATTTTGAATTAAATTATTAAAATGAATAGAAATAAGAATGTAATATTTTTTCTATTGGTTTGATTTTATTATTTTTATTTACACTTTTTATTATATGTATTCAATTATTTAAATTTATTAAATAATTTAAAGTATGGAATTACAGGAATTAGGAAATATTACAAACCATATCACATTTATGCTTTTGACGATTAAATTTATTACGATCAAGCCGTCAATCTTCCTCAGAATACTCAGTATCGCTGGTCGCGATATTCGACGGGTCTTCATTGTCTTTTCTCGCGTTTCTCGAAAACGATCCCAGTTTTCGTGAAACGCGCAGCACATTTCTCCGTCCATCAGTCGGAATTAATAATCCGGATTGCAAACCGTATGTAAGCGCTTCCCGCATGTAGATTTTCGCGCGTCTTCGTCCTAAGCGGAAGGAATCGGTAAACATTATAATAATCGATTTACACATTTCTTGTTTTTATATTTATATATTCCTTCTCTGATAAAATTAAAAGCTCAGACTCTCCGAATTTATGCCCGCGAATATGTTTTAATATTCGTGCTTATATATTCGATCGTTGCGCATGTAAATGAAATTTGTACCATCGCGAACAGCTTTCGTGTAATCGGCAATACATTCTCTCGACGAGCTTCTAGATGCTCTCTTGAGAAGCATATTTTTATCCGCGCGTGATCGAGACCGGCGCACGTAATCGTCCGAAATTCCCTCGTCGAGATTCGCATGAATTGTCGCTACGTCACGATCACGAATGTCTTTCTTCCTCGCGTGTCGCTTATTGAATTTGTTACACGCGCAGTTTCGCTGCCTCCACTTCATGTCCTTGTTGGCGCATTTGCTCAGATATTTGTACACCAAATCGAACACCGTCGACTTTTCAACGTCCCGCCGAGGGAAACGTTGCTCCTCGTCGTCGCGTCGCGCCGAGACAGCTGACCTAAATCATGCGGCCAAAGACGCAAAATTACAATAAATAAAACTAAACTATATTACCTAATTACGACTTTGTTTTAATGCCATAATTATCACACGATCGCTCGTTCCAGTTCAGGTCTTGTGTATAGAAAAAAAAAGCGAATGAAAACTTTTTGATCAATCTAATATTCTCGTGTCAAGAAGATTGGCGTGTGTATAGCTTGACCTGTGTGCGCGATCGAACGCAGCGCGATGTCGGCGCACGCTTTTTGGATGTTTCCGATCTCCGGGCATGACGCAGCGACAAGATACGCAATAATTATAAATTAGGCATCAATCTCTGTTCGTAAAAACTGCCGCGAAAGAAGACCAAAATTTAGGTGTAATTAAAATGCGTAGTCGTGGAACAGTATTTTGTTTCATCTCAGTTCTGTATTCACTTTCTATAACAAACAATGTGCGAGAGCATGGCGAGAAAAGAGAAAAGAGAGAAAAAGATAAAAGTGCAAAAAATTGCGAATAAAGCGAAAGAAATTCTTTTTTCGTCTATTCAATTTTATATACATATATATATATTTTATCGTTTTGGTAAAAGAGAAATCTTCAAGTGCACATCGCAACGCGAAGAATTTACGGCCGGGTAAAACACGAAGGGCAGAAATCGCCTTTGGCCTCTGCCGGTAATAAAAAAATAACATTCGGCTTGCAATTGCAACAGAAAGCCTCTCGTAGCGTTACAATCGCATTAGTTTACATCATGGTTGCCCTAGAATCCTCTGAACTGTCAACGTCGATCAATTAGCGGCATAATGTCCAATAAAGTGAGTGTCTCAATAGTTTTTAACGTATTAATTCGATTGCCGTGTCGTGTGCTGCATTCTCGAATGCAGAGACGAAGGTCCGCGAATTTTATTCCCACTTGTTCGTTTTAATCAGCGCGGGAATTTGACATTTTACACGGTCAAGGCTCTACACTGCACTTACGTCAACCTCGAAACTATTGACATTTTTCGCGATGCTACGTAAAGAATACGTTATGATATGATAGTGTATGAGAGAAAAAGAGTGTATTGATTCCGTATAATTTATTATCATTACAAAAAGATCTTCGTTATGCGCATCCTTTATTAATTACGACATGACTCAATTTCGTAATGTTTTATTCGTACGCTTCGATGACACTAGAATTAACTCTAGAAAAATTTAATATCACTTGTACAACAATTTGTTTTGCATTCGAAGAATACGGAAGTAACGTGAGCGCACATAATAATGCTAAAATAAAAATTTCTTATTTTAAAACGTCAATTTATTCTTCTCATTAAGTTATTGTAAATTATAATTTTTTGTCAATTAGATATTACCATTTATTTTAACTTAAATTTTATTAAGTATATATAAGTTTTATATTGCTTTAGTAACGATTTATTTCTCCTTAGGGAGCAACTAAAAAAACTGGACCTAAAGACGAAGTCAAGGCACGCGTGCGGTCGAAATCGAAAACGTCAACCGGCAATGAAAGCAATGCGGAAACGTCGAAAAAATCGGATTCTAATCTTCCGAGGAAGTCCCAGACTGTCGGGCACAGAGGAGACGGAGACAGAGTGTCCAAATCGTTACAGAATACCTTAACGAGGACACAATCGATTAAGAATGCTAACAAGCCGCCCGTTGAATCCTCTCGAAATAAGACTGTCAAGCAAGTATCCTCAACGTCGAAATCTAGTTCACTTAACGTTTCGTCCAGTCATTCATTAACGAAGAAGACAATCTCCAAGACAAGACTCGAAAATGCAGTCAAATCAAGCGACGACAGTATGATGAAAAAGAGAAAGTCCAGAGAACAAGTGGGATATTCGGAGAAGAGAGGTCAGAGTACGATATATGTGCCAAGATCGACCACAGATAAGCTTAATGTTAAATCCAACGAGAAGATTGTGCATCGGACGTCAAGGGATAAGGAAAAATCGCAAGACTCTTCTGCACCTGACCGAACTAAGTCACGCATGTCGTCCAGAGAACGTAGGAAATCCAGAACGTTAAGTCCGAGCGAGGTAAGGATGCTGCACAGCGCCGTAAGGAGACCGGACGTCGTGGAAAAAGTAGAGCGGAAGAAAGGTGTTTTAACGGACAGCCGTTCTCATACGCAAGCAGACTCGGATGAGGCAGATTACGATTATGAAGACGATTTTGAGGTAAAAAAAAAGGAGGGAAAATTTAAATAAAGTTACATACATATAATTATGCTACTCTGTGTCGTCCTTCAGGATTACGAGTCGGACTTTCAAGAATGCACTGACAGCGATACTCCCTCAATTAGCGAAAAATCAGATAGCAGTGGAAGCAATTCTCACTTAGAACCTATCGAATTGCGCATCCGAGAGAAGGTAACTCGCTCGTTTAACTATTACCATTTATTCTATATGTTCGAAACGCATAATTTTATAAGAACGATTCTTGCAGAGGAGCACGGAACACGTGAAGGTCGAAGAGGAACGTATGCTCGATTCGGGACATTACGATCTCGCGGAAGCGAGAAAACGGGCAGCGCGGGTGGAATCTGTGCTTTTAACGCAATCCAACACGCCGCCGTTACCTGAATTAAGAGAGCCAGTTGGCAAAACGTTTAGGTTTGTGATAACTAAGATCAAGTATCAGGACGAATAAATACGATACTTGTAATCTTATTATTACTCGCACGTCTTTCTTGTCATGTGTGATTGTTACGCTTTTATTTTGCATGCTTTTCTCCAAAACGTTTTGTTTTTAAAAGAATAAAGTAATATACATGGATTGTTTAACGTGTTTACATTTATTTGGCGCAGCGACGATAGACCGGCGGAAAATAAATCTTTGCCGTCGTCTACCGATGAAGGCTTCGAGGATAGCCGCTCTGAGGACTTTACTCGATCTCCGCCGCTGTCACAAATACCATTTATCGATTTTCGTAAACCGAAAGAGAATCGACGTGAGGAGGTAATTCACTTTACGAGAACACACGTGTTATAATATTGGATATATTATTGTATACCTAAATCGATACACATCTTGTTTTTTGCAGATCACCTCGCGCAAGCCTCGAAGCAGAGGCGAAGAATTATTGGAAATGATAAAGCTGGACTTTATGGAATGGTCGTTACTAGAATGCAGTCCTATACCTTATGATGAATTCATAAGAAACTACGGAAAATTAAATACGCAACAAGTATGTGACACGTTATGATAAACTGTAGCGTGATCGATTGACTACTGCATACCGTATTCTACAGGTATTCACCCAAACCGGCGACGACAATATAGACATCGAGATACAAACGGACGATGTGCCTTGTAAGAACAAGTGGACGCAGTTTCCCGTAACTTGTAGAAAAGAATTGCGTGACAAACAAGATATAAATTTATTTAAAATGGTAATAATTTACGTTGTTGCCTGTATAAAATATCGATAAATTATAATTCTAAATTTTCTAAAAATTTGCAGGAACAAATCGGCGTTGGAAGTGATTTTGACGAGATGGACGATATAAGTTTTTTGTCACGGCCGTCTTATGATGTATTGCGATTAAATGATTTTCTCAATCGCGCTGGCGCGGTTGTATTGTCATTGCTGGAAGAGAGGGAACGCGGTGGTACCGTTTTTCAAAATGACGTAGGCGAATTATCGTTCAGCGACGGTTTCGTGAAGCTCTCTATAGATACAGTAACATTCTTAGCTAGCAGATCGGTTAAGATTATACATTATTCGAACATCTTAAATAAGGTTCTGCTCACTATACACGCTTCTGCAGATGAGGTACGTGCGTGGCTACTATATTACTTAATATGGTTCAAAATGAAATGTAATTAATGTGTTATATTAAACAACACAGGAGATAGAAACCATAAGCAAACAGGATTACATCACCGATTGCTGCATCGGATGCGTTTGGAATATTTCCGAACCTTCGATGCCGAAGAAATTATTCTACTCGCAATGTCCTATTACCGCCTGTTGTTTTCACTTAACGAGTTGCAACACCGTGTTCGCTGGACTCGAGGATGGGTATGCAACTTGAGTTCTCCTTAAAGCTTTTTTGTTTTTGTCATTAAAAAATGAAATATTGAAACTAGGTCGTTGAGTCTCTGGGACCTCAAGGAGGACGAGATGTGGCATCAGAAGATCACGGATAAAGCTAACGGGTTAGATTGGGTGATCAGAACGCCTACTTACACGACAACGGCGGAGTTGGATGCGCATACGTCTCAAGTTGTTGCGATACGCGTACTGTCCAAGATCGAGACTACGTCTGCTAAAGAGAGCAACAAGTTCGTCCCTATCCAGGTTGTCATTATCACAGTATTGACATTGACCTGATAAAATTTAACCCTACTAATCCACGCTTATCTTTAAATGAATTTGATAGATATGTAGTTTAGATGAGGATGGCTGCTTCATAATATGGAGTATTGTGCATAACATGGGTATAAATATTGACGATCTGGGACTCTCTCACTGGGGTGACATAAGATTTGTAAAGAATCAGAAAACATTTTTGACGAAAAAAGACGCAGAAATGTAAATACAATAATTTGAGAATCGTTTTTTTTTTTTTTTCCGAAGACTCGGTATATGTCTGAGATTCGTCTAACTGTTCGATTTTCTTTTAGCATGAATACGTTTGTCGATATGCATGTGGACAGCGCGAACACAAATAACATTTATATCGCGACTAACAGTACCGATGTCTTGCATGCCACTTACATCGGTAACAGAACTAATCCAGTGACATATAAACCAACTGAGATAAGTGAGTGAAAATAGTGTCTTGTCATTTCTGTGCATTGAACGTGCATTGTAGTAACGTTAGACTTATTTCAATTAAATATTACAGGTGAATGCGGTACTTCAACTTGTATCGACGTTTGTCCTTTCAATCAATCCTTTTTCTGGGTAAGACTTCTTTTGCAGACTTTTTTTAGCTTTAAAAGCTTTATTTTATTCTCATCAATTTGATTTTTATGTCCATCAGATCGGCTGTGGCGATGGAACGATTCGACTTCATTACATAAATGTGGAGAAACCGATCGTACAACTGAAAAACGAACAGTATACGGATGAGATTAAAGTTTTGCAATGGTCGAAAACGAAACCGTTGACTATATATACTCTGGATAGTAATTCTCGGTAAGAATTCACGAAATGAACAAAATTGCAAATAAAAGAAAAATAAGATGGCGCAATTACAAATTATATAAATTTAACAGAATTCACGTATGGGATTTGAGTAAGAGCGATATTTGTCCTATATACACATTATCTATGAAAAAGTGGGGAAAGATAAGCAGCATGCAGCTGTCCCCTTGCATAATAGATCAAGATATGGCGAATCAATACCTGGTGAGTTGATAAGCTGCGTCTCGGGGCTCGAAAGAGATTTTTATATGCTATAAATTTTAATATGTATTTTTTTGGCAGGCTGTTGGCACGGAGTCTGGTAATGTGGAGGTACATAAGCTGAGAAAAGATTTCTACTACTCAAAGAAGGAGGAATTTTTACAAGAATTAAACGTATTTTCGCGATACGTTTCGGTATCATAAACGAAAATAGATATATCGTTAATAAAGCAAGAATCGTATAGGCACTAATAGTTTCTCTAGAATTACAATTGTTATTTCTAGAAATTGGATATAGAAAGATATTCACAGATTTTATACTTCCAGTGTGTACTTGCAATTATTGCAATAGATAATTGAGACTAGTCATAGAAAATAATATTTAAACACAAGTTGAAATTTGTTCTCTTAATTGACAAGGGATGTACAGCTTTTTATGTATATCCCGAAATTGTAATTGTAAGATTTGCAAAGTAATATGTAGTGGTAATTATCTTTGATAACTTTAAATGATATTGAATTTTTTCAATGTGCAATCAAGTACATTTAAATTGTTATAATTTTATATATCTTATATGTATAACGAATGAGATTTTTGTGCACTTATTCGTATCTTTCTATAATATACATATCACAATATTCCGTCCAGGGAAAATAAGTACCAATAGATGTAGAAAAAAAAATACTATTCATAACATATTTATACATACATTTATATAGTGTGTCGTATATAAATAAGGCTAAATGATAAGATTGTACAATTGAAATATACATAGAATTTTATACATAGTTTAGCCGATTTGATATCGCGCTTTTTAATTTAGGTCGGCCATTATTGATAATACAACAGATGATATGATTTTATCTTAAAAATAAATGTAGAAAAAAATTTTTTATAAAAAACTTTTTCGTTTAATAACTTCAGTAATCATTCAATATCAGTCGTTCTTCGATATGTTCTTTAATACTTCAATATGTTTGATCGATTGATTGATGAAATCGTTCAACAACTTCAATAATAATTTTGTTTTTGAGATCTATTATTAAACAACTGTTTTTGTCAAGCTTGTATAATTTTAAATTACTTTTCTACATAATTCACATTTTAAACAGCAATTATATAAAAAATTATATAAAAGAAAATATTCAGAGAAATAAAAGAAAATTATTGAAGTGTTGAATGAAGTACATATTGTATAAATAATATATACGTATGTATATTATATTTTTATATATATCCACAATATATATATGTATATATACATTATGTACGCATATATCGTGTATATACGTATATAATATACACCATATATATATGTACAAAAAAATATAAATATACAATATGTGAATATATTTTATACAAATATTTTAAAAATTATTTGTGTAAATTATTATTTATAATAACTTAGACAAATATTGAAAACACATGTGTGTTAAGATTGTCAAATAGAAAAATGTTTCTTATAAGAATTTTTACATTTATATGTCGTAATAATTGTTCTTGATTATCTTTTAGTATATATATATGGCACCGTGTCATAGAAAATTATGCAAACTTAATTGTTATTAATTATTCATTTTGCAATCTCCAAATATGATTTTTCTCGAAAGAGAAACTCTGCTTAAAAAAAAAATTTATGCAAAATTGTTACATTACCAATAATGAACTACTCTATTTACGTATGTAGAGAGCATAGTCCATCCATCCATCGTCAGCAGTGCAATAATCGGCTTAGAACGAAGATTACAATGGATAGGAAAAGAACTTCTGAATCAGACATCCATGCATTAGCAGTACTGCAAGCTTCTTGTTGCACGAGCTCTTCCACGATTTCGTCGTAACTACGTCCCTTTAATGTCTGATGACCGTGTAACTGTAAGTAGCGTGTGCCATCCTGCAACAACAAAATTTCCATCTATTTTCGTATTCATATGCAATCTACAATTGCGTATCTGCGCTCTTATACATTAACGTTGCGTATTTTACTATCGAAAAAATAAAATAACATCGTCACAATTTTTTTATACACGAATGACACACGTGAAAAAAATTCACTTTTGAGCAATCAAATTCGAGCAAAAATCGTTGGTGCTTGGCTCTCGTTCGACAGACGCTTCGGGAGATTTTTGCAAAGAAAAATGTTAAGAGGCAATGAATATTTTGAAAATGCTAACATAACGTGCGACTATTGCGCCTGGATCAATGAGATCCTGGCTAGAGTCAGCGCCGAGACGCAGATCAAAAAGAAAAAGGAGCCGCTGGTGGATCCGATTGTCATTGTTCACGGAGGTGCCGGCAGGATACCCCGATACGCACGAACATTTATGCTCGACGAGGTTAAACTATTCGTTATTATTTACGTTAAACAGAGACTCTGGAAAAATAATTTTGCAGAGCGCAAGAAATGTCTAAGATAGTCCATTACTCCAGTATTACTTGGTGCTTTTTTTTTAATATTTTGAGATTAAACATCGAAAAAAAATCGAAAAAAGATCATTCTTTTTTGTAGAAACAAAAAAATATTTTTGTTTAATAATGAGTCTGTTCATGCATAATGAACGGATATAGGTGAAGAAAGCCGCGGTAGCGGCATATCGCGATCTACTGAAAGGACGCTGTTCGCTGGACGCGGTTGAGCGTGCGATTTGTCACATGGAGAGCAAAAAGTATTTCAACTGTGCATACGGAGGCTCCTTGGACGCCAACGGAGAGGTCGTGATGGACGCCGCGGTAATGACGAATAATCTTCGTGCGGGTTGCGTGGGTGCCGTTCGTAATATAGCACATCCCATATCGTTAGGTCTCTATGTCTTTCTTAGCAGAACGCTTACTCCGAGGAAATCAGATATTTATTTGTCTAACAACCTGTTCAGAGCTCAAGAACGCTTGACACTCTTGCAGCCAAAATGGTCCTGCAGCAAACGGAGCATGTGCTAATAGTCGAAGCTGGAGCGCAAAAATTCGCCTTGGAGTCGGGCGTTCCCACTTTGTCACCTGGCCAATTGATCGTTACGTCCGATTCGAAGACATCCTTGCACGAAGAAGGAAATAACGGTAAAGGGTAGAGAGAAAACGGGAATAACGAGCTACTTTAAAAATATTAATCGCAATACTGATAAACATAAAGAAGTGCAAGATGTGAGAAAGACGCAAGAGCTTCTACAAGATGAGGACAAACAATCTGATAAAAAGGAATGCATACCGGAATGTGTAATTGAAAGATACGGAGATAAGGAAGAAGGCGCTACCCTCGAGGTCGCTGCATTAGACGAATCTTTGGAAATTGAGCCTGATTTTATACAGGTTGTTAAATTCATCACGAATTTATGGCGAATTAATATATGTGAAATATTTAGGCAAAAATATGTAGTAAATCACGAATTTTTTAAATCTATTTTTAATCTTTTTATATCTAAGATTTCCTAAATTCAGATTTTAAATATAAACACGTATCTAATGTAAAATTTTACACCTAAACTTATTATATATTTTTACTTGTATAGTACTATAATTTATGGAAAAGTGATAAAGAGATAAAAGAAAGAAACATGTCTTTTAGATTTAAATTTCTCTCTTTCGTTTTTTACGAACCTAATATATTTTTACTCTGAATGTTTCACATAATTATTTTTGTATTATGACTATCGCGCGAAGATTTCAAATGAGATTTTCAAAGAAAAGCTGCATTATGTAGCTCGGCGCGGTCGGAGCAGTGGCTTACGATCGGAAGAAACGTCTCGCCAGCGGTACCTCAACGGCTGGAGAATCAGGAAAGCTGCACGGAATCGTGAGCGCGACCGGCACGGCGATCGGTTGCGGCATTTACGTTGATCAAAACGGCTGCGTGTCCGTCTCGGGTTGCGACAAAGCTATCTACAGACACGCGCCAGCTCAGTGGATCTTACAGCGACTGCAGCGAAAGGCGACGTCGATCGACGAAGCGGTCACCGAGGTGCTGAAGGACTTCGAGGAAGAAACCGGAGGAGCATCTCCGCCGGAATCTGATGTGGGCGTGATCGCGTTGACCAGCGAAGGAATGCCGTCGGTGTCCTTCAAGTGCTTACATTTTCCCTGGGCGTATTGCGACAAGGGCTACGTGTACTACGGATGCGCGAGGAATGAGAAATTCTCGGAGAAGATCGATGTCATCGAACGACCGTATGATTGCATGTGCGAAGATTCCAATTAGGCGAAATGCGCCGTTCAAAGAACCGCTATCGATTTTAGCTATAGAGACTGCAGCAAACTCAATTGGCGCATCTCTGATCAATATAATTCAATTTTTTACATTCTAATTTGTTTATATTTTTAATATCCGAAATATAATTTAACTCTTTTTTTCTATTATCTGCACACAGAGCCAACTTTACCAAATCGATTTAGTATAAGTCTATCGATTTTTCTACGACAATGTCTTCATTTTGACTTTGCCTCTTTGGGTTTCTCAGAGTTACATAAACTTTTTTCCCGATAAAACTATTGCAAAAACTTTTCGTGCTCAACTTACGGGAAAGATAACACCGTGATTATCCTCGTAAGGTCCGTATAACAAGAATGTGGGTGCCTGTCCGTTGAATTTCCTTCCAAATATCTTATCCATTTCAAGCAACATCGTATAGATTTCCTGGCGTCTCAGATCCGTGATATTCTCGTGCGCCATTATCTGCCAAGACAAGAAATATCCATATTTGTAATATCTATTTAATTTGCAATATATATATTTCTTTCAATTTAAATTTATACGTATATATGTATAATATTAATTAAAAAGGAAAGAATTATACCGAGCCGAGAGGCGTCCATGCGAGCAAATATGGTACTCTTTTTATAGCTTCTGCCAAGGTCGGGCCTAATACTCTGTACTTGGGCAACCGATTTGTATACTTGGTATCAATTTTCTCGTAATAAAAATCACCTACGACATCAGAAGGCGTTAGATAATACACAGAAATATAATGCAGAGGAGACAGTTAAATCGGAACAATCGACGCAATTAACTCACCGGCTTCCGTTTTGTTTTCTATGATCTTCAGATTGACGAAAGCAACGTCGACAACACCAGAAGCCAAGTAGTTAAAGGTACTTAGATCGTCGCCCGCATGCTCCGCACCTGCAAAGAGATCGCAATTTTTGATTACTCGTTTCCTTCGCGATTATATCGCGTTTTATATCTTGCACACATATATTGTTCTTAGCGGGTCGTGAGAATTTAAATGATCTACCACGATGTTTGTATATATCATGCATCGTACATTCATATCTTTATAATTGCAGTTCATTTAACGAGCACCTGCATGCTTTATCATGATTACATGTGTCCTTCATGTGTCTCACCTTCTTTGCATAACGAGTATAAATTGGCCGGGAGCTCGTTGCCATTATTTTTGTTGTTCCAACCGAGGACACAGCTATCTTTGAAGAATTTCGAAACGGCCTGCGCGTCCGAGCAATCCCAATTTCCGTCCGACTCGTTCCTCATTAACGTTACAAATGCGTTCCAACCTGGGACCAAGAGAGACCACAACGGCGAAATCGATTAGAAGCAATTCTGGTGCAACTGAAACTGCGAGATACGAAATTATATTTATATAATCGCACCGACGCTTCTGTAGCCCGTGAAGGCCGCCTTGGCACCTTTGAGATCCTTCATAACTCTGAATCTGGAATTTCTCTTGACAACCGCCACGATCCTGTTTAATTCTTGCCGGCTGTTCGCCATCGCGTGGATAATAGGCTTCAGACCCATCCTGCGAGAGAAATAACGATTTGAGTTACATCGGGAAAATATTTTCAATTTCATTTTATTTGCCGCGTCCACGCTGGCCCGCTCCTCGCTTACATTCTGTTCTCGAAAAGCTCGTCGGGTCGCGCCAAGAAAATGTCCATCCTTCCTTTCCGTATGGCCTCCACGCATGCTTCTCTGCTTTCTTCCTCAAGGCAGGAGATCAACGGTTCCACGCCGTAAACAACAGAAGCGTCTCTTAGCCAGCTGCATTTACGCTTCTCGAGACTGGATACCAGACACCAACGTATTTCTCTTGATGGCTGACAGCCCGTTCGAACGTTGGCACTCAGGAAATTTGGATCTTTGATCAGAATACCCACGTTATTAAAACAAACGAGACATATTATCTATGAATCTATCACATAATTTTTCTAAACACTTCTAAACACTTACTTTGTAGAAAACTTTTTTCTATCGACATTACTTTCAAGTTTATTCCGTCATTAAATTAATAGTTAATAATTAAATTGTTAACAGATATTTTTAATAATAGACTAACAAATTATACGTTGAAATGTGTGTAGTTTAAGAATTTATGTTTAAAAAATTACATATACAGTCGTGTTACATTATTATATTGGATATTACACGGTGCATGGAAAGTTCATGAAACTGATAATTAATTATTATATAGTTGTTCAGCGATTAGTAAAAAGCAGGTTACATATTTTAACGGATTACTTGTTACAGTGTCTTATTGCAAGAAGTTTAAAATAAATAGCTGCGCTGTATATACATTACATCGATGTAAATAGTCGTCGGGCGTTTGTAGTTCTTTCACGTCAGTCGAGGTGATGTAATAGTTCTCCATCAGCTGCAAGACGTTCGATTCCCAACTGAACGTTCTGTTCATCATCGAATTCATAATGTGGGCGATATTTTCGGCATTCGATCTAGCGAAAAAAAAAAGATTTTTTTTTTAATCTTTCAATCCAATTTACACCCGTTACACGAAATGACTTCATCGCGATCGAGAAGCGACGTAAAGCGCTTACGGTTTAGCTACGATGACCGGCCACGGTTTTGATATCCAGACGCAAGGTTCCTTGAAATTGAGCGGTTTCGTGGTGCCGTCCGGGCATAGAAACTTGTAATCTTGCACGTCGATCATCTGCGTCAAGTTACGGTAAACGTTATTATAGTATCGCAAGTCGCGCGTTGCAAACCGTGTTTTAATTATAATCTTTTAGAGCGAGATTAATTCTTTCTGAATTCGTTGTCTGAAGGGCATTGTGATTGAATTGTCCATAAACTGATTTGCCAATTACCTTGAAGTGTACGCGAGCGTCGCCCAATCTGACCCAGGCAACGTCACCCATGCCATCGGTGAGGCACAATAGGGCACCCTCCCGTCCGTAATACTTGTCGCTGTTGTAACAGCTAGCTGGTCTCTCGCAAGCTGCGCATAGATTCCTGTATTTCGTTTCTGCAAATAATAATAAGGATTTTTGATTCCACTAATTCGTGCTACAAGAAGAAACGTAAACTTTTATGCATTATGTGCTGTATAAATCGCGATTATAAATATTATAAATCATATACATACGCACATATACTCGCATTAAAAATGGAATGTTCATATTTGTATATGTTTGTAATTGAATACGTACTCAACTGATAATCAAATACTGTGTCTGCTGACCAAGGACCAGCGATGCAAGCCGTTTCGAAGTAGTTGGACAGAGCATGCATTCTGTTCTCGAACAGCGTCATGTTTGCGTCGCATTCTTTTTTAATTATTAGATTCTCGAAGTACTGAAATACGAAATCGATGGTTAAGCATGATTTCAATTCGTACGTTGATACAAAATAAAGAGATCACCAACCGTCGAGAAAATTTTAGTCATATCATCCGTATTATCTAAACCGGGATGACACAATCGCTTGCCCTTAACGTCCCATATGCGTTGCACATTTTTGTGCGCTATGGCCACTATTTGAAAACGATGATCATCTAAAAAAAAGTCTTATTTGAATTTGAGTAACAATTTTAGTGTGTTAAATTTTATTGGCATTAAATCGGTTCCGATTAATTTTATTTGGAAATGAAAATTTCGAAATTATTAATTTTAGTAGCAATTTGAAAGTAGTATAATATATAATTAATCTTCAAATAAATAGAAAGATTTCTCAATTAATTATAATTCTAATTCGTCCCAAAATCAGTGATTGAAATTTAATTCGACTAAGTTGAGACACTTTATGTGTTCCTCACTCAATTTCAGCTTAATTACCGTCTGGGAAGAGTCTTAATTCATTCGTGACTAGAACACTGTATAGTTTGTAGTTTCTTATCGCCACGAGTTCTTCTGGCTCCAATACGGTGACATCGACGTCACCATTGGCTACTCGACGTAAACAAGCAAATCTATAAATTAGAATTATTTTCATATGAAAAATATATTCTCCAACACGCATTCGTATTCAGGAAATTGATCGATTTGCGAGTCTTGCGATCGCATCGGTCTTTCTGAAAGAGCCGTATCTTCAACGGATCTTTCAGGAATAGAAAACTGTTTTCCAAACGGTTCGTATTATATAATACCTAAGTATTATTATTACGTACCATAAACGTAAATAACCAAATTCATAAATTAGAATTATTTTCATATAAAAAATATATTCTCCAATACATTCGCATTCGGGAAAATTGGTCGATTTGCGATTTTTGCGAATTGATATTTCTGACAGAGTCACATCTTCAAGGATCTTTCAGGAACAGAAAACTTTTCCAACCGACTCGTGTTATATAAGATACGTAAGTGTTATTATTATATGTACTATTATGAAACGTAATCTTTGAAAAACTTGTTTGCAAGCGTATAACCTAATAAAGAAAAGAAGACTGGAAATGTGATTTTGTAAGAAAAAAAACAAAAGCTTTAAAATTAAAATCGAAAGAAACTTTCATCGTTAGAAAATTTTATTATGCGTCATACTTGCCTATCAGTTTCTGTGACACATTCTATCGGACTCTTAGCCAGTTTCGGGCAGAGTGAAAGAATTCTTGGTGTAGTATGTACACTATCGACTAAGCACAACGTCCCTAAAACATTTTACAATTTCATTTTTAGTATACATAGAGTTTTTTAATAGACATGAAATATTTTACTGATATTTCCGAGCATATGTATTTTATATTAATTAATATGTATTACTTATTTTTTCACACGTTCGAAAAAGCAAATCCGTCAATATTTGTGAATAGAAACAGTTCATTGTTACTTCCAAGTAACACACGATTGTCACGAGAAGATCAAGATGATGTCATCTTGACTAAGATTTGACGAATTTTTTCATCAAAGTTCAGTTAAGATAACATCATTTTGACCTTCTCGTGACAATCGTACGTGTGCTACTTGAGCTGTATTCTTGATTTGTAACAATATTAAATAAAAATAATTTTATTGATATAAAAAAGCTACCTGATGTAGTTTTATAAATTTTTCAGAAAAAATATTTCAAACGGTTACTTACTACTCAAGAAGTATGTAAAAATAGTAAAACGCACACACACACATGCACACACACACACACACACGCACGCACGCACGCACGCACGCACGCAAACACGGTGTACGCATGCACTTGCAATTTCCTTTTACGAAACTTGTGTGTAATTACATAGTGATTATACAGTTTAGCAATTTAACCGAAGAATGGAGAATTAGCTTTTTCTCTAACTGTTTTACTTGGACAATATTTCGAAAAATATTACATTCCGTTTTGTATTCTGTATATTTTCAAAAAATCTCGTTGTATGACAATAGAATAATTATTATTAGTTTCTTAAGATTGTCGTCTTACTTACACTTGTTAGCAGCACTGATATATTCGTAGCTATTTACGAAAGCTGTGACGAGAGAGAAAATGAGCCAACAAGAGATACGAAGATCCATAGTCGACCTTCGCTCTGTGCTGCACCGTTCCTTTTTTAATGAAAGAATCTTGCGTTTAACAGAATTTCCCAAAAAGAGATTTTCCAATTAACGTCATCGCACTCGCATGATTTATTTGACGCGGTCACTGTTATCATGCGAAGAACATCCATACAGTAATCGCGCTGTGCTACACGATATAGTTATCACCGAGTTATATTTTGCTGAACCAACACGCGCGAATCGGAGTCGCCTGCACTCTAAACACATCACATATATTTAATTACAATAAATTATTATCCGTTTAGTTCAACATTTTGTGCGACCAAACATCGTCGTTTTATTTTCAAAAATTGAAAAATCTTTCAATACATTTATCAAGGATAACTTGTAAGAAGGACGTTCAAAATAATATTCGGAATTCGAAATAATAATATTGATTTCTAAATACACATCCCAAATATTCATACGGCATTTAATCAGCGAAACAAATAAGCTTCAAATGGAAACGTTATCTTTCTAGAATAGCAGAGGTATGGTCGAGACATGAATATGTAAAATAAAATAGCCAATAATAAAAATGTAAAATAATGCAGCGCCGCGAAGCACGTGTTTTCCTTGGCATATAAAAACCGGATTAGTCGTTGAGACTATTGTTAAAAAATGCATCGTTTTTTCAATGATATATGTAATAATTTTCGCGGGACGAGTAGGATCGACAACGTGATTTCTTGTGTTTAGAGCACGCGTTCTATACCGGTGCCGAAATGTGGTTGGTGGAATCGCACACTTTCGCTTTCTGTCCTTGAGACTTTTTGTCGACGTAAGGAATGCCTTTTTGTAGAACCGACCAAACTGCTCGTATTGCTGAATCCACATAGAATCCGCGGCCGATTATAATTAAAAAACTAAAATTAATTTTGTTTCATGAAGCTATTTACCGATTAAACATTTACATCGGCCTAAGCTCCAAAATATATTCCTCGGCAAATTCTCAACTAGGTACCGTCAAATTGCTTGAAATACTCCAAAAATTCTCAGATTTAAATGCCTGAGTTTACGAAGAGATGCTCGCTTCTTCTGTCACTCCGATTGCGAGGAATGCTGATCCGACTTGAAGATTCGCGTTTAATCTCTCCGTTCTCCCATCGCGTGCCTTTCCACCGAGATTCTCGCCATGCTTCTCCGCGGTTTCTCGCTCTTCTTGCTTAATCCGTGGCGTTCCCGTGGGCAGGCGAACGCGAGAGACGCGTGTTCCGCTGAGAATACGCCTGTGAGAAGACCGCGAGAACTCGCGGTTGAAAATATCATCTGACACGCGATCGCGAGTTTAAAGTAACCGCACTGAACATGAAAGCCCGCGAATCCCGAACGAGACGGATGAACGACGGTCGACCGAACGAAGCTTCTGACTGTTCAGTGGCATGTATCACGCGTAGCTGGTGATACCCAGCGCCGATCCGACGTAAAGTCCAAGTATACGGGGAGCTAGAATCATCAAATCTGGTGGGAGAGGAAGAGAGAGGAAGAGAGAGAAAGAGGGAGAAAGAAAGAGAAAGAGAGAGAAAGAGAGAAAGACACAATGAGAGACTTCTGCGTAATACGCGCACACGATGCGTGTTGCGTTACGAAAGTGACGGCGAATCATGCTGAGAAAAAGAAGAAGAAGAAGAAGAAAGAGAGAGAGAGAAAGAGAGAGAAACTATGATAGAATTTCTTGCGGTTTTAATAGGGAAAACGTTCTAAAGAGCTCTTATGGAATTAAAGAAGGATTCTCTAATAATAAGTTGCATTAAAATCATATTTTCGTAAAAATGTTTGTCTATGTTTGTTTATTTGTTTGTTTATTTTTTGTGATTAGCTTCTTCCTCAGAACTTTTAACTTCTTGTAATGTCTATTTTTCAGCTTTATGAATATCAGACATTTCTTAAGAAGCCTCTGTTTCAATTAACAATCTAGCACATGCAGCGCGTTTTTCATTACCTCCTTGTCGAAGAACACATAGAACTGAATTTATGAGTATTAGATGGCAAATTGATTTATCATTCATTATACATTATTAACCTTTCGCTAATAAATACTCGTTAATATCGATGTATATCTTAATCATAAAGAGAAAGATTGCGTGTCAAAGAAAACTTCTTACGGGAGAAGAAGTTTTGCTTTGTGCTTCGCGATCAATTCGTTTACGGCTGACAGAAGTATAATTTATTCGTTTTATCTTCTCCCGCATATCTTTTTAACTGGATAATTTACTTCAACGTTCGATCAGAACTTATGGTTTACGTACACGTGCAAATGAGTCATACTATTCATTACACAGTAATGCCGCAATCGTGTTCTCATCGCACTCGCTCTTATTCTTTTTCTTTTTATTAACGTAGCAATTGTTATTAACATAAATTAGCCATGAATATTATTACTCGTACATATTAACGGACGTCGCTGCATGCAGCAGAGGATAGATTATAACATTGGTAAGTGGCACAGTTACACGGATGAGTCACAAAATTAGCTGTGCAGCAAGATAAGATTTTATCGTCGCCTGCGTTCGAATTTGTATCTGCGCACAGATGCGCTTTATTCATGGAAATTCAAGTGTTGCAGTGGTTTTCCAGGAACTGAAATTATTAAATAATTAATTAAATTTAGTTAAATTTTTAATGTTAACAAGCATCTATTTAAAGTTCCTCATCCCCTCCCGAACCTGTAAAGAATTTATTGCAAAAAATCATCTTAGCCAGGATTCGAATTTAGATTTGTCTACTTACGTACTATCATTTGACTATCGAAGTATGTGTCTTCGCAATAATCAATATACAATTAATGTGTTGACTCATTTTTGAGGCAGAGTGAAATATAAATTGAAATCGAAAGCAATTATAGGCTCCCAAGAATAAATCAGAAATAACAAAGTAATGTTAATGCGAGCCGACACCGATATTAGTGTGTACGATAATTTTTATTGTTACAATATTTAGCCATGCACAAACTTTTTTTGCGGGCCACACTTTTTGTCGGTTTTAAAAAACAGCTCTTTACATGTAGTCAGAATCTACTGTAACGAATTAAATTGATAAGCAATTTAATATTTTAATTCTAACAAGAATCTATTAGAATCCCCCTAGCTCCTTCCAAACCTGTAAAGAATTTATTGCGAGAAATATCACCTCAGAATTCGAACCGAGATTTTCCTACTTGTTAGATGGGTATCCTACGTACCATTCGACTACGAGAGACTGAGAGGCATGTGATATTTTTCGCAATAACCAATATAATTAATGTGTTAACACATTTTTCAGGCAACATAAAATATAAATTGAAATTGAAAGCAATTAGGTTCCCAAGAGTAAATCCCAAAGATATTTATAGATATTTATAAAACCCAGAGATATTCCAGTTTACGAAAAACAATTAGATGTTTTTCACCATTAGCCTTAGGTACCAATTGCACAATTTTTCCTGTACTACATCTGATAGTAAAACCGGTATTAGATTCATCGTAGATCATTCTCAATGAAGAAAATTGATCTTTACAATACTGTTCTTTATAGTAACAAGTGACACTCTTGTTGTGATATTCTTTTTACCATTATTGCCTAGTCCAATATTGCTGGATCAGCATTTTCAAAATATTTCATATGCATCACTTTATGATATGGAATATGTAAGTTTTTATTTTTTCACGATCGTACGTTTCCTCGATAAAGTATTAATTAATAGTGAAACTATATAATATCATTTGGTAAAATATTAATTTACATAAACTTATATAAAATTATATATATTTTAAATATAATTTAAAAGTTATGAATTATATGTAATGAAAAATCTTGTTATTATTGTTAAATGTTTCAAAAATGTACAAAAGAGTACATCTTAAATAATATCTAAGTATTAATGCTTGTCAATGAAAATTTTGTTTAATTTTATTTTTAATTTGTTTTTTCAAGCATGCTTTAGCAATTGCATCGTGTAATGGTATGAAAGACACGTGTCATTGGATACGAATTTTTCTATGCGATTGTCTTTTCATGCAGGCCAACAGAAAGCAATTATCTCACCAGATACTACATACTTATTAAATTGTTTGCCAATATGAGCTGATACAGATGTTAGTGTAGATTCCGGCTTCGTGTAAAGAACTGTGTTTTAAGACCGAAAAAAGTGCGCCGTGTTTGTGTGTTGCTGGTATATTGTAACAATAAAAAATATCATACACACTAAATAATTATACACTCCGTGGTGTGGGCTTGCATTGGCATTACTTTGATTTATTAAATTGCTTTCAATTTAAATTTATAAAAGACAACATAAATATTAGATCAGATTTGTGCATTGCAGAGGCCTTATCGTTATTCATAATTGACAGGCCAGTATTGATATAAATCACAATTACGCTGACATAGCGCACATATATTGACGAATCCTGATCTATGTGTGACGATACAGCCCAAACATTTATTTTCCATTAATTTCTTTCTAGTTTTCGCAGTTCATTGAAACTAGAATATATATGTAAAATTCATACTGAAATATTAGAAATATTGATCGTTTATTGGTCTTTTCTTAATTTATTGTGTTTAAAATACTTATACAGGTCGTAATATATATATGTTGTCTCTCTAGTTTTGTTTAACAAAATAATGCAAAGGAGTGAGCGTTTTACTTACAAGTAAAATAAAAGGATTAAATTGGACTATGATAAGTAATTTGTTGAATATTTATTGAATGATTTACTTTATTTACATTATAAAACTTTGTTTTGTTTGCAACAAGTTTTATTTTAAAATTGAATATTAATTATTTCTGTAAAATGTTTACCTTTTAAAAATAGACTTTCAAATGCATTGTTTAATATAATTAATGTACATAATAAATAATAATATACTGTAATTAACACAAAGTTAACGGTTACTACATAATAATCGCTAATTACTACATAATAATTGCTAATATAATGCTTGATAATCATTTGGAATCTGTAATGTATGTATGTATGTAAGTTTGTAAAAACTTCTGCTCAGACTTTTTCCGATAGTATTGTGAAAGAGTCCGAACATATTACATAGTGCGATAAAAAATACTTTTTTTTTCTCTCTAATTTAAAATAATAATATTTTTCCCGAAGATTTTTCCCTAAGAGCCAAGTCTGTCGAAAACAGGATCTTATAAAATCTTGTTACAAATTTCGTTGACAAGAAGGATACAAATTTAATATAGAATTTGATTTATCAAATGATGTCGATAATATGGTAACAAATATATAATAAAATTCGCTGACATAATTTGACTGCAAATTGGTGGCAAAATAATGTATTTTATTACCAGATTGTTGACAGCAAATTGTCATCAAAAACCGAGCAAGATTTGCGTATACCGCTATCTGACAACAAATTGTCGCAAAAAACTGAGCAAGTTCTGCGTAGTGCTATCTGACGATAAATTGTGTTGCAAAAAAATCGTACAAGATATGCGCAGCGCTGTTTATCTAACGATAAATTGACGACTATAGAGATGCGTTGATTTGTTTCATACATAATGCGCATTATTTCATCCTTATTTAACATTTAGTGAACAATAAAGATAAGATGATACATTATGTGCGTCATAATGTATCATCAATACATGAAGCTGAACGCACCTAAAAATTGACCAAGCTTTGCGTAGCGTTATCTGATGATAAATTGTCTTCAGAAATTGGGCAAGCGAGTAGAATTTCCGCTGTCACTGAATACTTACAATCCAGATTAGCCAAATGCAGTGAGTTTGCTATGGTGTTGTCATCAATCGTTGCAGCAATTAATTTTGACAAACTTAGGACAAGGTGAGACGCCTGTCGTATTGTTTTCACGTGAATTTAAATTCAAATGACCGCAAATTAATGGCAATATGTCAGCATCAATTTGTAACAGCAATTTAATGACAATTTGTGTTGACAATTTGTCATACACAATTAATAGCATATATTGTCAGCAAATTATCGGCAACGTTAAGTAACTTTTGTCATCATTGGTACATCTGCACTCAATCAAAAGCATGTTAACAGCAACATGACGACAATATATGCCTAATAATGTGTATGACATATGCTGACAAAACAAAATGTGTTAGTATCCACAAATGTTACGCATTGTAAATTTAATGTTTGAAACAACGCTCAGCTTCTTTGCTGTAAAAACATTATTCATATCTCGTAATAAGTGCACACGTGTGCACTTAGTACGAGATATGAATAATGTTTTTGTAACAAAGAAACTAATAATGAGAATAAGTACTTAAAAATGATCGCTAGGAGAAAGGCAAAGATACTTTTGTGATGTATATTTTTAGAATATTTTCGGAATTAAATGCTTTAATGTAAAATATATTAATTATTTATTAGTAATACAGTTAAAAATCAGTTCTTTAAAATAAAATTGAATAAGGAATAGAAACACCATTTTTAAAGATTTTTCAATACCAATAAACGTCATTTGTCGTTAGACAACGCTACACAAAGTTTACTCGGTTTTTTCCGTCTATGTGCTGGCATCGCATTTCAGCAAGCTTTGTTAAATCCTGAGTCTAATGAAGATACATATAGCTATGGATTTGCTGAAAATCGGATCGAATTTGCTACCAATCTGCCTGTAAATTGCTAGCATTTTGCTGTCAGTGACTGTGTTATATTCATTTACGTCTAGGTGCTATTTTTTTCGTGTAAAACTAAATATGAATACATTTTAAATAATAAAAAATACACATTTAATTTTCGGTCCTTTGACATATCAGGTCTATAAAATCATCTTTATTAATTTTCTTTATTTATTACTTTTCATTCTTTTATTTATTCCTTTGTTTAATTTATAATCTAGACTTTATTCTTTGTTAACAAGTATTTTTTATAACCAAGACTACTTTTGTTTTTTAAAAAAACAGTCTCATAGTTTATCTTTACAACAAGTCAAACTCTCGTTTGACTTCATAGCCCTAATATATTTGTATCCTAGAGATTCTACTATTCATAACGTTAAGAAATAGAAGAATATGGACTACCGAATGCTCCATGTGATTTATACGGATACGTACTCATCGTCTTAATTTAACATCGACTATACCCAAGTATTATATTATGTGGCGAAAAAATCTCATTTTTGTTTTATCACGTTTCCATCGTATATTCTTTTAACAATCGACAAAATCTTGACATTATATACGAAGAAATATTTGTTGAGTTTGTTTTTAACTTATAATTAATATTGTGTCAACCACTGAAAAGGACCACATTTAAGGTCGAAACGTTTGGTTTTATATTTATATTTTTATGTATTATTAGAAAACCTATTAAAGTTACTTGAATAGTAGTTATTAACAAGAACATCTAGTCAGGCTCGTTAGCCCACTTTCTTATTATCTAAGTATTAAAATTTTTTGATTGATAGATTTTATTTTCTTGTAATATCCCTTAAAGATAAAATTGTACAATATAAAATACTTATTTTATGAAAATTTTTTATTTCTTTCCAATTTTTTAAAATTTGTTATTTGAAATGAGTAGCTCTAAATTTTTATCCTTGATGATATAAGTTAATATAAACAAAGATACACTAATCCAAATAATTATACATATTTATTTTAAATTTCCATCTAAAAGGCTCTATTTTTACGGAAAATTTTAAATGAGATTATATAAAGAAAATCAAAGAAATTTGTAATATATTACAAAGAAATTTTTTTCTGAGGAAAAATAGATGAAATGTTTTGGACATTATATTTTGAAAATTTGAATAGACACCTTGATCGATCAATAATATTTTTATAGATTATCAATTCAGCGTACAAATTTATTGCAGTCTACCCATGGTGCAACAAAAGCGGAATTACAAAAAGCTTCACGATCAAAGGAATCCTTTGAAAAAGTTCCGTTCATCACAGCGGCACTTACACATCTCGGTTTCTATATTCTCATGTTCCTGGGATTTATCAATCAAATATTCTTTCTTCCGAAGATTGATACCGAAAAAAATAGAGAAGTATGGCGATAATCATTTATATTTTATTAAACATTGATACAAATTGCAATATACTAAATAAGAAATAAAAAAAATAAATTTAAACGAAAACATTAAATTTTATTTGAAATACTTGAAATCAACATTCATAGTAACATATCAAAGTCAATAAATGTCATATGAGTGAATAAAAGTGTGAGTAAATAAAAATATTATATATCATTAACATATAGAAAACTCACATGATATAATGTAAAAATAGTTTATAGAATTCTATTCTATATATTCTATTGTAGAATGTAATTTTTGTGTACAATTGGTATCTTTATTGTATTATAATCTTAAAAATGTTTGGATTTTGTACACATGTAACAGATACATTTCTCTGTAAAATATTTATCGATTTTGTATGAACAATAATATTTTATTTTTCATGTAATATGTAAATTTTTTTTTAAATACTGAACATATGTTTTTAGGGATATGCTTCGCTTTACGACAATTTCGAAAAATTTTATCTCAAATATGTCTACAGAAGAGTCAGAGATTGTTGGAACAGGCCGATTTGTTCTGTTCCTGGTGCAACAGTCACATTAAAAGATCGGGTAACTCACGACTACGGATGGACGTTTCAGTAAGTTTGACTACGTACGAAAGCCACGATTGTCACGTATCAATAGAATTGAATTCTGAATTTTTTAATCCTGACAGATTTACTGGAACTGAAACGCAATGTATAAATTTGGGCTCTTACAATTATTTAGGGTTTGCCGAAGCAAGTGGTAAGTGCGCCGAGGAGAGCATCAAAACGCTCCGAAAGTTTGGTTGTGCCAGTTGCAGTACGCGTCTTGAATTAGGTAAATACTTTGAGAGATTATTATTTAAAGCATTTCTCTCGAGCAAATAGACAGAAACATATTAAAACATTTAAAAAGATCGAGACTAAAGTATTACTGCATATACATATTAATGCTGTCCCACACACATATTAATGCAAAGAAAAATAGAAATTTATTTCATAACTAAAATAAAAAGTAGCGTTCAGAAAACACAACAGTTGAGTGGTGAGGCGATCACTATTGTTGCCTGTGATTGGAGTAGACCCTTAGATCCATAATAAATCTAAGAGAATATACCAATAGCGCTTAATTAACTATTATGTTTTCTAAAAGTAATTGTTGGGGATTCTAAAGAAGATCGATGAGATTGTCTGTTTTACTGATTGAATTATACGTGATTTCCACACATATAATTTACAATACAAATATTACAAACATATTATTTATTAAACATCAGTATATCACTACATACTTTAGCTTTTATTACATTTATATCGTATACACATATACACACGACATTTTCATGCAAACTTTTGTCTTATACTGAAGCTCTTAAACTCATTTATAAAAGCACAGTATTGTTCTTTTATGTAATCCCTAGCGCGGACTAAGCTTGTTTTATACGTACAAAGTATAACATTTTTACATAAAGCAAATGTTACTAGTCGCCAGAAGCTAATATGCCTTTTTTTGTTTTTTATATGAAATTATTCAGTCCGCACTGTGTTATTGTCTATACTTAAATTCAGGAAAAAGATTTTCAAATCTATAAAAGCAATACATACCAAAATCTTTATAAAAATTATGTTGTGTTATCTATACTTTAACGTTAAATACAATAATAATTGAAATTTATTTGATCATTTTTAGTATTTTTACTGCATAAGTTGCGAACTACAAATTTATTAATCAGAATATTACGTGATAAAATATTTTTAAAAATATGGATTTTTTTCATTTCTAATGCTTGAAAATTATTATTTTATAAAAACCGGTACGTTGATTTAGCCAATAAACAAGCAAAAGCTTTTTTGAATGTTAGTATCAATATATTTTAAATTTAACAAAAATTTGCAACGAGACGTTTCGACCTGACGCTTGGTTCTCTTCAGTCGTCTTGTAGATTAATACATTAAATCAAAGTAAATAAATTAAAATTAAAAATACATTACATTTTAAGAAATAATATAAGGTTGATATATCGTTTATAATGGATGTTATAGCTCGGTAATATAAAATATAAAGTAACATAAAATAATAAATAGCGTCAAAACGGAGTCAAAGGTTACAAGGTTAAGTCGGTAAAAGTCTAAATTAAAATTTGGTATCAAATAAGTTAGTTTCTAAAAAAATGCCACAGATTCGTCGTTTCCAAAAATGTGCCTTGTCTGGATGTTGTCTTATTTTTTTTTGTATTCGAATAGTTTAAAAGCCGAGAACCATTTTTTAAAATTTATCTGTCTGATAGAAGAAATTTCCGGTAAAGACTTGTTTGCGAATTTTTATATCTAAGGTAGTTCGTTTCGTCGAATTTTAACACTTATTATAATTGGTGAGACCAAGCTTGTTGAGACATAGTGTGTAATGTTTTATACTGTACGAGCTCCTCAACGCAAGTGAGAGCTTTTGGATGGAAGCGAATAAAATTATAGGCACATAAATGCTCGCTATGATATTGATAATAATATAATTATAAACAGATCTTTTGTTTCTAATTATGAAAGTCCTTGGCAAGTCTATCGAAATATCCCGTTAAGCAATTTTGT
The DNA here is from genome assembly GCF_000956235.1 of Wasmannia auropunctata. NCBI lineage: Eukaryota > Metazoa > Arthropoda > Insecta > Hymenoptera > Formicidae > Wasmannia > Wasmannia auropunctata. The sequence continues at coordinate 5,656 of NW_012029385.1, read as the reverse complement.
ATCCTTATTTAAATTAAGTCCGTTTGGTTGCTCTTTTATGTGTATCATTTCGGAGAACAATTTTTTGTGATAATTTGGTTCAAAGTCAAGTACAGTTATTAATAACATTAGATTGAATGCATCTAAACATACAGTTATTATACAGCATATTTTAAATTTCAATCACTCGTTCGATTGGGACAACGTCAAAGTACTTGTCTAAGTCTCACAATCAGTTTATTTATAAATAAACTAATAATTTATTTATATATAAAAATAAATTTTGTTTATGCATAAAGAATAGATTAAAATTTAGGTTAAATGTGGATTAATTCCCACGCAAGCACTTAAGCTTACTAGATGCAATGCATTTCTTTATCTTTATGAAATAAGTTAATAAAATAAACACAAAAAGCAAAAAAGTGACTCCGCTTCTTGACACTCGAACAGTTAATATAATATTTACTTAATAAATATTTTATATTTATATCCGTGTAACAACTAAAAGTGTACGAATCAAAATGTAACGCCAAATTGAATCAAATTTTATTTCTTTTTTCGGATTCAGATTCATTGTCGAATTAAATCGATAAAATTTTATCCGAATCAAATCGTTGAAACATAATTTTTAATTAATAATATAATTGTTGGATTGAATTTTACCATATAAATAACAAAAGAAAATTTTGACGTAAGAGAAATATATATAATATTGATTATCTAAGTTTATTTTAAAAAATATATGTATACATATATTTAAATATTTAATATAAAGTAACTGATAAAATACTTAACTTATTGTTAATGTTATATTAACCGAAACAATTAGGTAACAAATCAATTATTATTATCATTAATTATTAAGGTACTTTAATGTATATGTATCCAATATTATACACACACACACGCACACGCACACACACAGAGAGAGAGAGAGAGAATAATTAAAATGTAGTTTATTTTATTATCTCAATTTTCACAACTTATTTTTTTCACGTATATTCAAATTTGTAATTTAACATAAGGTCACAATGTATGTGAAAAACTGTACAGATATAATAAAAACATCTCTTACTTCAATACAGGCTCACGCTATTTTGAATTACAATTAGCGGGAAATAAAGATTCAAATCCGAATCGAATCAAATTCTATCTAATTCAATTTGATTTGTATTTGAACAGCTTTTGTACGTCTTTAATGATAATCATATGGCAAATAATACAATACCAAAGTATCCAGTCGTTAAAAACATACAATGTTTTTAATAAGTTTTGGCTTTACTAGCCAGTGTTTATAAATTCATTTATAGATGATGAAACTTTTTTTATACCGAATTCAAAGTTTAAACTTGATTGTTTAAAAATTTATTAAAAAATTTTTTTAAATTTAGTAATATTGCCCTGCCATGATTTATTAAAGAAATTCCTTTTTTTTAAGACTACATACAATAAAAGGAAATTGAGAGAACCATTTTTGTTTTAAGGTACTATGCCGATACATGATGAACTCGAAAAATTGACTGCAAAATTTTTGGGAGTAGAAGATGCTATAGTATTTGGAATGGGATTCGCCACGAATTCTTTAAACCTACCTTCTTTGGTCAGTAAAGGCTGTCTGGTTCTCAGTGATGAGAAGAATCATGCATCGCTCATTCTCGGATTGCGATTGTCCGGTGCAGTGATACAGATCTTTAAGCATAATAGTAAGCACATTATGTTTAACTTATATAAACACATTGTATTTAATTGTCATTTAATATATACAATTATCTTCTATTGAAAGTACAAAAGACTTATGGTTCATCATTGCAATAGATGTAAAGCACTTGGAGGAATGTTTGAAGAAAGCTATTGTTTTCGGGCAACCGAAGACTGGTAAGCCTTGGAAGAAGATAGTTATCATTGTCGAAGGTGTTTATTCTATGGAAGGTTCAATTGTCCACTTGCCCGAGATGTTGGAGTTAAAGAAAAAATACAAAGTTCGTAAAAGTAACCTTGATTATCGTCAACTTATCATTATTTTCTTTTTCTCAAATCTTATTACGATTGATATAAATTTTATTCGGACAGGCCTATCTCTATGTGGACGAAGCGCATAGCACAGGAGCTATGGGAAAACATGGAAGAGGAGTTTGCGACTACTACGACATTGATCCGCGCGAAATAGACATACTTATGGGAACATTTACGAAAAGCTTTGGCTCAGCAGGTGGATATATAGCTGGAACGAAAGTAATATTTTAATAGTCTTTTAGCTTCAGTACACTTAATACCTGTATATCTTTAATCAGACATCTGTTTTAGACACTGATAAATCACATAAGGATATACGGTCACGCGCATACGTACGCAGCATCAATGTCTCCGCCCGTTACACAACAAATTATCACGTCAATGCGAATTATTGCGGGAGAGGATGGTACTGACGCTGGTGAAAAGCGTATCAAACAATTAGCTAGGAATACGAGATACTTTAGACGCAGATTGAATCAGATCGGAGTTATAATTTACGGAAACGAGGACTCGCCCGTTGTGCCTATGCTAGTTTACTTATTTTCTAAGATCGGGTAAGTGAGTTAAGATATTATTTCCAAAATTTGAATTTGTCATTTCATATTTTTTTCTCTGTATGATGTTCGACAACAGTGCAGTGATCCGTACCCTGACAACCCGTAATATTGCAACTGTTGGTGTTGGATTCCCAGCGACGCCATTAATGGAAGGCAGAATTAGATTTTGTCTTTCCGCTGCGCATACGAAGGAACAATTAGATTATGTAAGTAACGTTAGTGACTCGAAAGGCTCGTTATTTTAATTACAATTTTATTGTATATCCTAGGTGTTGACGCATATCGAGGAGATTGCGGACATGTTAGGATTAAGATATTCAAGGAAACCTCGCACTACTACGAAAATAGAATATTCAGACAGCGAAACCGAATGACCTACCTCATAAAGTAATAAATCATTAGATAATTTATTTTTGTGACAAGTGTCAAAATAGTTGAGGATTTTAAATATCATCAATAGCTTCAATATGGTTCATCGTATCGTATGATACATCAGAAAACTATACTATAATTATTATAATAAACCAGCGCTTAAATTTCACAAAAATATGCGAGTATAACAATTTATATATGAAGTTAAGAAATAACTGGAGGACGTATAATATCCGTGCAAGAAAATCCGGATAAATATAAGAAAAAAAGAGGGATTAAATAATGTTGTTTTATGTATACAGGATGTTCCGAAATTCGCGAATCAAAATATAGCGAAAAAGTAAAATAGCAATTAAGTAAAGAAATTATTTGTAAATTTTTAATTTAAGCAATAGTTTTTGAGATATAAGAGTTTAAATTTAGCCAATTATAAATTAAGATTAACCTTTAAATGGTACAAGAGTGCGAATTCGCACCGTGAACATTTTCGAATTGCTGGCATTTGCACAAAAACATCTATCGCGGCTTATCTCCACTGTACGTTAAATATGTTTAAAACATTTCTGTTTATTCTTCAGGATAGATGTACAATTTAAGATATCAAATTCAAATTCATACCATTGTTCCATTAGTGGGTGCTCGAAAGAAGTGTACCATTTGAAGGTTAACGGAAACATGTCCGTGAGCACGTCAATAGTGTTAGTGATCGCGCACTTCATACGAGTACTAATCTATAATTGGTTAAATTTAAACTCTTAAGCGGCGTCTACAAATGGGCAGTAGCAGTAATAGATTAAGGAG
>NW_012029385.1:0-1914 GCF_000956235.1 Wasmannia auropunctata | reverse complement strand
CAGAGATGTGTATAAGAGACAGGTTTTATCACGTTTCCATCGTATATTCTTTTAACAGTCGACAAAATCTTGATATTATGTACAGAGAAATATTTGTTAAATTTATTTTTAATTTATAATATTTGTATACCACTGAAGAGGACCATATTAAAGGTCGAAACGTTTGGTTTGTTTTATATTTATATCTATATGTATTATTAAAAAAACCTATTAAAGTTACTTGAATTGTAATATTGACAAGAACACCTAATTAGGCTCGTTAGCCCTCTTTTTATTATTTATGATTTTAAATCGTGAAGCCGGTTAAGTTCTTTATTTTAATTTTGAATACATTTTATTTTGTATTATTTAATTAATCTAATATTCTATTGCACATGTACTTGTAAAAAATTTTGTGTAAAATTTTGGCAATTTTTAATAATTTTATTCTTATATATTTTAACTATTACAGAATGGTTCAGTTCAATTAAAATTCAAGACGTTCCTACAAAAGAGACTGCAAAGTAATAAGATACGGATTCTGTTGAGCACCATTATTTGTCATTATTTTAATATAAATCATGAAAATCAATTGTACACAATTAATTATAAAGATGCATTATTTCTTTTTTCTGGGAAGTAAGTAATTTTCTTATATATATGTATATATATGTATATATGTATATATATGTATATATATACATATACATATGTATATATATATGTATATATATATACATACATACATGTGTGTGTGTGTGTGTGTGTGTGTGTGTGTAATATTTTATAGCAAACTTATAAAGACATAAAAAAATTTAGCGTTATATACACAATATTGAAAATTTAAATTTAGAGTTTTATTTACAATATCATATCATAGGAAATCTATATCATAGGAAATCTATCATATCATAGGAAATCTATATCATAAAATTTTTTAGTTGTAAGAGATATATATGAAATAATTTGAAAAAATGTTAAATTTTTATTAGTTTAGAAAATTTAACTATTAAATTAATAAATTTAATTACAATTATTCTTCTTATTTTAGGTGCAGGTCCTTTTTTCCCATTTATACTAGTTTACGGAAAGCAACTTGGTATTTCACCACTAATTATTGGTAGCATTACAGCAATTTTGCCTATATTGTGTCTAATAGCAAAACCAATGTCCGGCTTCATCATGGATTATTTTCAAGCACGGAGAAAAGTGATCTTTCTAGCAATGTTTATTACATCAAGTGTCTGTTCCATGTCAATCTTCTTTTTACCGCCATTGCCAGGTCCAATGCTATCTGAAAATCATTTTCAAAATGTATCTTGTGAAACATTACCGTTTTGCGATATAGAATACGTAAGTTTTCATTTTTTCACAATTTTCGCGCAATTCACAATCTTTTATTAAATTTAATAAAATTTATATAATGTTATTTGATAAAAACCTGATAAAACTCTATGTAAATTTGTGCGTTTATTTTTATATATTATTTTACATAATTTAAAAATTTTTGGATGTTAAAAGTTTCTAAAATATATTTATTTATATAATTTAAAATACATTGTAACACATGAAATATCTTTCCTTAAAAGTATAAAAAATAAATTATATCTTTAATAATATTTAATTATTGATATTTTACAATAATAATTGTGTGTTTAATTTTATTTTTAATTTGTTCTTTATTTAAGCATGCATCGGAAATTAAATCATGTAACGGTACAAAAGACACTACGTGCCATTGGGTTTGCAAGTTTACGAATTTTTCTATGCAATTGTCTTTTCACTCAGATCGAAAAAAAGCAATTATTTCACCAGATACTACATGCTTATTAAATATCAATGAGACATCATTATGTCAAGGAAATGTAGCGACCAATTGTAACGTTACCTGTGATAGTTTTAAAGACGATCAATGCTTATATACATCTTACATCT
>NW_012029384.1:0-3584 GCF_000956235.1 Wasmannia auropunctata | reverse complement strand
AATCGGTACATATATAGAGAAGAAATGAGTTATTCGGAAAATTCATATTCAAAAAATTTGATTAACTTGGTAGAACTTTGTAACGTTCACTTATGTTAATTTTTGCAGAAACTGTACAGCAATTTTTCAAGTAATTTAACTAATTGTAAGGTCACAGAGCTTATATCACAACTTTCTAATAGCGCCAATCGCTGGCTATTTGCATAAATAGTAATGTCTTATAAATGCCATGATAACATTGTTTTTTTCCGGTTTAAACTCAACCATGCAGAATAATGCAATTGACTAGTGTACTGGCCATTGAAATGTAAACTTTTATTCTCCTCTAAATTATTTCAAAATATAAATTATAAGAAACGGTTTAAAAACGAGAAAGATAAGATTCATAAAATTAATTTGTCTCGTGGTTATTACATGCGGATTATATTCACATATTTTTTTTGAACAGAGATGTTAATAATAATTATAATATGCACACGTGCGCACTTTTGTGTATATATTGCATAAAATAAAGTTACTTAAGTGTATATATCGTATTTGCATGTTTTGTTTACATACCTATATTAAATTTAGTTTTATTATACTTATTACTATATTAGTTTTATTTTCATCGTTATTTCATGTGCCATAATTCTGTCGTTGTTTTCTCAGTTATTTATTTATAGCTAACACATTATTCATAATAATTAACAGATTAATAGATGTGAAAATTATTCAACGTACAACAATTCAATTAATGATAACTTATATCAGCAGAATAACTGTGCAGCTATTTTAAGATACCTGTTGTGTATTACTTTTATATTATCGATCGGCAGAGGTTTAATGACTCACTGTGCACAGCAGATATCAAAAAACAGTATTTATTATTAGAGAACTGTTGATGGCGACAATGCGACTCGGTGTTCTAACAACGACGACGAAACGGAAGAACAATGAAAAAAAAAATACGCCACGCATGCGTATCAATCGTATAATGACATAGGTTAACATTAGCACACGGCACACTTCTGGCGCCAAACAAAATATAATTCTGAATGTTAAACAATTATTCTCTACAATATCATTATAAAGCGACACGAATTTATTGTTTATTTGATGACAAACAATATGATATTTATTTATTTAAGTTTTGCACAGATTTTATCGACGACCATCTTTTTGAGGGATTACGTCGTTGAAAGACTTAAGCGTATACATTCTGTTTAATGGAGAATGTTCTTCACTCTCTACGTCACTACGTCGTCTATAATGTATACGTCGCGCTATAACGGGAAAGAACAAATTAATGTCTAACTTTTTGTTTTGATTCTTAATAAATAAATGAGATAAACTGCTGATGATCAACCCAAATATGAACGTTATTAAAAATCCAAGGACCGAATACCACAAGTATGAAATGCGATATAAATAGAAATACGAGCTGTCACCGGTGCTTCTGAAAAGAAGATATAATAATGTAATTGTTAAGTTATCTCATGTATACATAATAAAAAAAAAAACAGTTTTAAAGTGTAGGGAAATTAGACCCTGGAAAAACTCGAAATCAGCGGAATTGATCGAGCACAAATTTTGAAAGTGCCTGCTACAAATTTTATCGATAGAATGACTGCAGAAATATAATATATATGGTACATAGAATCTGTTAATATAATAGAATAGAGGAGATTGTAATATTATTTAAAAATTTAAGCAAATCTATTTTTTATAATCACTTAAATAATGTATTCCATTTATTTAAATATTTAAAAAATAATTTATCGGTTTGTGTCGAGTTAATCTGCTGTTAAATTATATTGACAAAACACGAGTTCAATGCAAACCATATCGAAACTCTGATATTTGAGTAAATCTGCTACCAATCTGTTGTCATTCTGCGAGTCGTGTGCTTATTGAGTAATTATGTTGAATCTCGAAAATTATGTGGGACACTGAAATATGATAATAATGCCAGAAAAAGTTTTGACATTCTAGCAATTATTTCGAGCGTTCTACATACTTATATTAATGTTTCAACATAATTATTTGGATATGACTTAATTTTTATATTCTTAAATAAACTGTTCCTTCTAGCTGGTAGTTATTATTCAATGAATCACTTACTTGGAGAAGTTCGTGATGTTTTGCAAAACGGACATCGTTATATTTGCAACATTATTATTACAGCCTTCAATAGTAATTGGTAATTTAGGTGATTTTGGCCGTGGCTGACCTAAAACGATCCAAAATAAAAATGAAAACGCTGTAAGAGCACCGGCCATTGTACCACCTTCCGTCGCCGATTCCGTGCCCATGCCAAGCGTGAAAATGCCTAACAACGGACCACCGACTACTCCGACAATAATTGTGCTAGCCTACAATAAAAGAAATTAAGTTATCGCCGTCGGTCTTACGTTTAAAAATACTAATGAGCATTACCTGAAATATTCCGCCCCAAAATTGCGCTAAAAATGCCAGCGCGATAGAAATGATACCGAACATAAAAGCGAGCATTTTAGCGATGGAGACTGACTTTGTAACGGAGAAATCATGTCCGATGGATTTTCTATATAAGGGTTTTATATAATCCTCCAACGTTATTGCAGCCAAAGAATTTAGTGCCGCAGAAATCGTGCTAAGGCCTGCGCTAAAAATACCTGGAAAAATATAGAGAATCCATGATTAGTACTTATTACAAATATCCACTAAGCGCTTCTATTTAAAACAGTCCTAATTATACGTTAAAGAGAGAGAGATCCAACATTATTGTGAACGTCAACAGCGCGTTCTTATTTTTAAATGATTTTGAAAATATGTATAAAATTATATTTCAGACATCGGTACTTTGAGATATGAAAGAGATTTTATTTTCACAATTTATAACATGAGATATTACGTAAAACCAGTCGCGATAAAAACTTACCCGCGACAAAGAGGCCTGGTAAGCCAGGTATAGTGGACATTGTGTCCATAACATACAATGGCATAAGCATATCAGGCGAAGTAATCCTTTTCTGAAGAAATGGATCGCATTTGTGGTATTTGCTGTATATCGCTAATCCTGAGAAGGAAGTTGTGATAAAGAGAAGTGTCAGAATGGGCCACGACAACCATATAGTTCTTCGCGAAGCTTGCATATTTCTAAAATAAAATGTATTTATTTAATGTTTTCTCCAATTTTTTGAATGCGATTCAATCGGCGATTCAATAAGCGTAATGTAAAAAACGAGAAATTAAATTAATAGATGTTAAAGTAAATAAAAAATAATTAACTTGTTATCGTTTTGATATAGGACAAATAAAGTATCAGCAATTGTTCTTATATATATGATAATCGTTAATCCTATTTAGTGTTATTTAAATTATGGAACTTTTACTTCACAGTCAGTGTACGTTGTACTTGTATTTGGCTCACTCCGTAAAATGATAAAAATAAACATAAACCACCAAGAGTAAGAGACCACCATGTATGTCTTACTGTTGGATCCAAATCAATTCTATAACAAAAGGAAAATCAATTAGTTTCTACATACATACAGTATAATTCAAGTAATATAAAAAAAATATATGAAATACCTATCAAATTCGAGCCGTTGCCCTTGCCT
>NW_012029383.1:0-6392 GCF_000956235.1 Wasmannia auropunctata | reverse complement strand
AAACTTAAAAATATTTGGAAAAACAATAGCATTAAACTTTTGCTGCATGTACTTTTGAATCGTTATACGGTTTATTAAAAAAATATTTATATTTTTATGTCTAATCAAATACTTGGCAACTTTTATGATCTTATATTTGTTTTTGGGCAATTTTTTTGTTAAAATAATATTTTTGGTTTAGGAAAGATGTAACGTACGATATTTTTTTATATACTTGGCGTAATTTTTTTCTTTTTTTTTAAAGAATTTTGGTAGGATCTCATTACTTTTTGGTAAACATTTAAATTTGTAAAATGAAATGTTATAGAAAATATTTTTGGTTTAGGAAGGGTGTAACGTACATCTTCGTAAGAAATAAACTAAAAGAAAACTTATAACAAAATATTACATTTCTAAGAAACAAAATATGGTGAAGTACTCCTTACGAAAAATAAGTATTAAGGCTCAATACTTAGTATTGAGGTTTAAATATTTAGTATTAAAATTATAATACTAAGTATTGAAAGTCAGTATTGGTGAATATTTAAGTATTGATAGAGGTTAAGTGTTGATGAATACTGAGTATTGAGAGTCAATATTGGTGAATATTAAGTATTAGAAATTAGTATACATCAATACTTATGTATTTTATCTAGTTAAGTATTAATAAATATTGAGTGTTGACAGTCAATATTAGTGAATACTTATAATTATTAAAGATTAGTATACATCAATACTTATATATATATTTGAGATAATAGTTAAATATTGATGAATACCGTGTATTGACAGTCAATATTGATGAATACTAAAGTATTAGAGATTAGTATATGTACATTTATAATTATGTATTAATTGACGTAGTTAAATATTGATGAATACTGAATATAGACAATCAGCAAGTATTAATGCATACTAATACTAATCAAAATATATTCATTAATACTTGACTTGAATATTAAGGGAATTAAAAAATATATATACATATATATGTATATTGTGACGTTGCAGTCCGCTGCAGCGGAGCAGCGTTCCACCGCCGTCACAAGGCGCGGGTTCGCGCCCTTTTTGCCGGGCCGGCAACCACTTTATAAGAGCAAGACCGAGATCTCCGGGAGGCTCGAATTTAAACCGCGTGCTTTTTGTTAATTCTTTTTGAATCTCTTATATGTAACGCGGCACCTCACCGGACGCAAGGACCAACGGCGGAGGGAATTCAAGGCCACGGAAAGAACTTGGAGTACAGGCGACCTGGCGCGGGAGCTAAGGGGGCACGCACCGGGCACGCGACGATCAGGTGACGGAGCGCGCACACGCGGAGCGCGTGACCGCGCGCAAGGATACGAAAGCCGCCAGGGGTGCGGCCGGGAAGGCTGACGCAGGAGCTGAGGCCCGCGAAGGGCGGTGATTTCCCCAGGGCCCGGGGCCATCGTCGAGAGCTGCCGGGGCGAGATAGCAACCTCGTCCCGGATTTAAGGGCGAAGAACGCGTCCATCCGATACCACGCCGCCACATCCCAGAAATAGGGCGACCTCGCGAGGGCGCGAGGCGCCCACATGAAGAGTTCGCCTAATTACGCCCATGCCCCGGCAGGGCCCCCGCGGCGCCGTGATTGGTCGCGATCGTCTGCGCTGCTACGTTGCGCACCCCCGGGCTGGGGGTGCAGGCATCGATCGCGTATCGAACGCGATCTACGCCGCTTTTGCGTGCGAATCTTGCGAGCGAGCGGACGAGTCGGGAGAGCGATCTAGCGAGCGAGCGCCTTTTCCGAGAGCGATAGAGAAGGACGAGCAGCTGCCGGCCCGGAGAAATCCGCGAGGACCGACGTGGAGATCGTGCCGGTGAGGTGACCCTCTGTTTCTGAGCGTTGTAAAGCCACGGGCGGATCGAGGATCCCGCTCGCACTCTGCGAACGGAAGCGCCATTTTCGTGTTAGTCTTGTCTCGTCGCGCGCGCCCCTTTAACGACGCGAATTTCGTAGCTTTCTTTGGTTTTGGCGTATCGGCGTCCGTCCTCAAGGGCGAGGGTTCTTACCGGATCTTGCCGTGGGCTACCGGAAGTGCCGTGTATCGCGAATCGAGCCACCCGGAGATCGTCACCGTGAATGTGCCGCAAAGCCCTCATGCACCAGTGCGCGAGCGTTAGCGTAAGTGCGCGGGTACTCGAGATCGCGAGTACTCTTCGTCGTATTATATTGTAGTAGCGCGTGCGATGACGTCGCGAATCGGTTTAAGTAATTTTTTGTTTGTTTTTCGTCTCCGTATGCGTGTCTAACGTGAGAGCCTATGATCAAGGTTATTGGTCGCGCTTGTCGTTGTAAGAACTCGGTACTCGCGTCGTGCCGAACGACAGTCTTCATTGTAATAACGTACCGTCTTGTTTGATTGCGTTCTCATATACCGGTCGAATTTTGTATTAGTTTCTTTTCTTTTTTTAAACTGGAAATTATCTTGACGCAGGATTACCCGCGTCCTGTCACGCCGAATCAGATTCTTTTCTTTTACATTATTTTCTTTTTTTGGTTTGTTATTACCGAACTGTTATTCTGTTACCGGCTGTTTCTTACCGCCTTGCCACGCGGTTATTAAACGGTATTATCCTTACTCTAAAGTATCCTTACTCTGAAGTACGAATTCTTTCGCCCGCCCCGCGCCATTTTATCGCCCGTTGCCTAACTCGCCCTTAGTCTCGCCCTGCCCCTCTGCCGTTAGGTAGAGCCGGCCGGTCCTCGTGCGATCGAACTCGGGAGTGCCGCTTGTCTGTGGATTTTTCAGTATTGCCGCACGTAAAGAAATTCTTCGCGCTATCGCATTGACGTTGCGTTTCGCGAGTGACGTGCCATAGAGCACGTCTAGCGCCCAATTTTCGCGTCGCTGTCCCGTGTCGATTGCCGACAGGACAAGATTCCGAGGGCTATCACCTTCTCTCGCTGAAATCGTTCGCGATTTCCTCCCTTCCGCTTTTGCTCCGTGCCCGCGCGAACCACGAACATCCGCGAGCTCGTGACAATATATATAACTGATTTTTTTAATCAGACAAAATTCACGATTTTATTGAAATCTCATTTTTTAAACAATAGAGCTTTTTAAATATATAATAAATAAAAGCAAAAATGTAAGATCATATTAAAAAGAATATATAACTCCTTTGTACAAAGTATCATTAGCTCAGCATTAGCGTACAAATCTGAAACGCTATGGATCTCAGGTTCAAATCTTGAATATCTCGATGTATTTTCAAAAATTATAAACCTGCGTATAAATTGTACTTAGTAATAATAAAAAACATGCGAAACAAATTTAAACTCTACAAATAATAATATGTAATTATAAAATTAAAAGAAATTTTTTTTGTTAAAATATAGCAACCCACATGGAGTATTCGTCACTACTAGTACTAAGTATTCGTCAATACTAAGTATTGGCCAATTTAGTATTGCTAATACCACAGTATAACCAGTAGGTCCACTTCGTGTCGGCGCCTTTGACTTCCTTTTCCAGATCACATGAGCATCCACCATGTTAAATCCAGGATCGAATTCAGAAAAGTGCCTCACAAGTAATAAAACAGATAAGTAATAATATGGATTCGATACAGTAAATCAATAAATTCAATGTGTGAATCAAATAAAATGTTTCATTAATAACAATTATTTGTAGGAGTGATCACTAAAAAAAATTTCTGATGTATTTGCTTATAAATTGTCTGCACATATGTATGTACATATGTACGTTCCTATCGTCTTACATTCCATTGGATCCAACCAAAAACAAAAGTTGCGCAGCGATACCTGTGCGAAGACTCAGTTTTTCGCTGAGTGGTACTGGTTATACTGTGCTAATACTAAGTATTGAGATCTTAATACTTATTTTCTGTAAGGGACGTATACGTATCTGCACCGTGAATGAAGTGCAAATGAGGTGTAAATGAGTTTGCCCGTCTCTCCTGCTAGCCCTTAACGGCTAAGTTCTGTAAAGCACATGATACGCATAATGTATTATTATATCTTTGTTGTTTACCAAAAATCACATAAAAGCCTAGAACTTGTTTCGTTTTATTAATTAGCGTTAAATAATAAATACCAAACAAGTGGACCATCAATATTTTTATTCGGATTGTCAAATAATGAATTTTAAACAATTGTAATAATTTAGCCTGATTTTTAAGTCCTAACTAACAAATACCGCATATACAGATTCCAGACATCGTCGTTAATTTGTTAGATATCACATTATAAACAAATGGATAACGAGAGACTTATAATTTGTTCCGTTCGATTTATTAATGTTAAATAACAATTACCAAACAAGTGGATTATCTATATCTTCGCCCGATTATTAAATAATGGATTTTAAACAATTTCAATAGTTTAGACCGATTTCTAAATCTTAATTAATAATTATTGCGTAGACAGATCTCAGATATCATTGTTAACTTATTAAATATTGCGTTATAAACAAATTGATAGTGTGAGAGGTTGAGAACTTATTTCATTGAATTTATTAATGCTAAATAACAATTATCAAAGTGGTCATTGAAATCTTTACCCGATTATTAAATAATATACTTTAAACAAATGCAATAGTTCAGTCCGATTTCTATTACCAATTACTGTACAAACAGATCTCAGATATTGTCGATAATTTATTAGATGTCGTGTTATAAACAAATAGATAATGCGAGAGATTTAGAACTTATTCTATTTAATTTATTAGTATTAAATAACAATTACCAAACAAATGGTTCATCGATATCTTTAGCCGATTGTTAAATAATGGATTTTAAACAATTGTAATAGTTTAAACTGATTTCTAAGTCCTAGTTAACAATTACTGCAAAGATAGATCTTAGATATCATCGTTAACTTGTTAAATATCGCGTTATAAACAAATGGATAGTGTGAGAGATTTAAAACTTATTTTGTTGAAATGCTTATTAATGCTAATAATAATTAAATTATCAAAGAGATGAATCATTGATCTCTTTATCCGATTATTAAACAATATACTTTAAACAAATGTAATAGTTTATTCCGATTTCTCAGTTTTAGTTAACAATTTACATACAAGCAGATATCATCTCAGATATCATCGTTAAAACCCGATTATTAAATACTAAATTTTTTTTAAAATGCAAGACTATTTTGATTTTTAAATCTTAATTATAATTAACAATTATAAAATATCATCGTTAATTTATTATAAAAGGGTATTGCGTTAAACATTTTATTATTCTTATTCACAAACAACAAGGATATATGCAATGATGACACATAAGGACACGTTATGTCTTCGAATTATGCGCGTAATCTCACATAAAACGTATCTTGACGTGACAGTTGCTCGCTTTGGGCGTTGTGAATGTGCCTTGGCGGACAATCTGAATAAGAATAAGAATATGACGAAAATTGGAATCACCAAATAAGTGACATTTTTGTAGACTCGATTTTGAAATCTCGGGATTGACTGCACCGATTTCAATCGGACTAGTCTCAATAAAAAACACGTATCGACATTATATAACGAAAGTGTCATTAGATTTTTTATTAAAACTTTCGTTTCCGAGATATTGAAATCGGAAATCTAACAAGGCAAAACTTCAAGATAAAGCTAGCGCTTCGACAGTACCAGTGCCATATACTCACAGGTCATCACCCGACTTTTATATACTTGTCGTGCTGCTACCGCGTCGCTTGATTTCTTTTTATTTGCTTGTAAATATGTTCTAATATTACATACTTTAAATTGTTTTTATTATTATATTTTAATTATTTTTTATAAAAGCTAAAGTAAATACAGTTTTAGAGTACAATTAATATTTATGTTGAGACGAGATATCAGTTAATTTGTTAAATTAAAATAAAATTAAATGTGTAACCTGACTGTATACTGAATACTGATTCGAAAATCCAACTAAAAGTTTGATTTTAAATAAATAAATGTGATCTAACTTTGTTAATTGTTTTTGGTTATAACTCAATTATAATAATGGTATATTTGTGTATTAGTATAATACTTTTTTTCATTATAAAATACATTGTATATTTCTACACTCAATTAATTTGCGCCTTTTTTAACTAAATACAAAATTAAAAAAAATAATTTCCGGAAATATTTCCTATTATCTCGGGAATTTTCCAAAATATTTTTTTAAGGAATTTTTCGGAAAATTTTACAAAAATTATTTTTATTGACCTGGCAATATTGCGCTTCGCATGCCCTTGCGCGCAGATAACTCAAAAACAAAAACTAATAGCGGGGTGCTGAAGACGCTTACCGACGCTTATGGATTATTAAACGGCGTTTTTTAACCCTTATGTGCACAACCAACTTTTACCACGTTGTTACACAACCAGGGTACCCGTGTATCCACCACGAGTTTATCTTATTTTGTGAGATTGTATGCGAACGGAA
>NW_012029382.1:0-574 GCF_000956235.1 Wasmannia auropunctata | reverse complement strand
TTTGATAAAAAATTTTTTCCAAATTTTTTTCACGACGCCCCCTAAAGTTGTTCCATTTCGTGAGAAAAAAAATTGTGTAAAAACTGAGCTCGATCGGATAACGGAAAGACGTGGCACAATCCTGTTAAAGTTGAAACAAATTTTTTTTTTCATAAAAAATCCGATGAAAAGAATTCTGAATAAAGATTCAATGATTTCCTTAGTAAATGTTGACCAATGATACTATTTTTATTAATAAATATAGTATATTTAAATCGTATTTACAAAATATATCGTATATATATATAATAATGTGTATACGGAATATATCGTATTTTTATATTTATAAGCAAGCAGGAAAATAAAGATATTAATATATTGTTTGCATCTATATATTTTACAATCTATTGTAATATTTAAATCTATTGTAATTTTATAAATCCTTAATAAGAGTAGATTTTGGACATTTGGATACTGAGTTCTTTATGGGTTACAATATGAAAAATGAATTGTTTTTTTTCTCATTTCTCGACAAAATTTGATTAAAGTCCTGCATAAGCTTAACTCCTCGTTCTGCTCTGTCATTTAAGACATT
>NW_012029381.1:0-18960 GCF_000956235.1 Wasmannia auropunctata | reverse complement strand
TAACATTCATGTATGTACATACTTATGTATATATTTATTCACAATTTGTAATAATACATTCTTTATTTATTTATTAATCAGTAAATGCAAATTACGTTGTCAATTCACGTGTTATTTACTATTATTATTTAGATTATTTGTATTATATTTTTCGAGTCATTTATCCCACTCATGAGTAGCCGTATAACCCACTCCTATTTTTATAAGGCAAAAATGCAAGGGTTTAAAGAAATTTCTGTTTATAATATAAAAAATAAATAATTTAGATTCCTAATATTTTTTTAATAATAATAAACAGTATAAAGTTTTTACTGGCATAGTTCATTTAAACTTAATAAATAATATCTGATGAATTAAGTTTTTATAATAGGTGCGGCGTATATACCGGATTTACTCTATCATGCCATATTTCGACATGAAATATCTCGTAAACTATTGATTTCTTGATAATTGTACATCAATACTTTTATGCACAGAATACTGAGATAAATCAATTGGTATAAAGAAAACACACAGATGCTTTTTAAAGAAAGTATGTAGTTGCATATTACAAATTGCATATTTTTTACATTTACTCCGGTTTACATCCATTCCATTGGCATGTCAATAATGTAATCAGTAGTTTGTGACGTAAACTTAACTTTTTTCAAAACCTGAGCTCGAATACTATTATACCTGATCGATCGTGTTAACACACATCTTTAAATCGACATAGCGATTTTTTCATCCATCCGAACAGTATGCCAACGATATATTCCATTAATTTATATATAAAAATGTAATTGTTTACTAAATGGCAATACAAATACTGTCATACCCGAGCCTGTGTCCTAAGAACTCACTTTGCGCCGTTACCGACCCCTTTTATCCACTTTAGAGGTGCCAATTATAGTACGTCGGGTTTTTTCTTTCTTCAGAGTACAACTGTCAGACTGAATACTGTAATATTTTTTTCGTTGTACAAATAATTATTTAAAAAATTGTTCTTAACAAATACATCCACTGTACACGTATGCCAATTGGTCTCTTGTTGTCTCTAACACTGGAATAGTAAAATAATATGGGTCTCCAACTGAATACTATGATGCCCACAAAACCTGCGATGAGTCCCCGGACTATTATATTTGGAGTGCTTCTCCAATTAAACGTGTTATGGAATATTATTATAATCATGGTGAAAGGAGAACATATTTAATTGGTAAAAATGTATTTTTAATTCCAGTAACGCATACAATATTTTTTTTATAATATAACGAAGAATTGTACATAATATATAGGAGATGCTGGATATCCCTTAGAACCATGAATCATGACACCATTGCCACATTATCCAGTATGGAGTCGGCAATATAATTACAATAAGAAATTGTGTAAAGCACGTAGCATTGTTGAAAGATTTTTTAGAGTTGAAAGGGACATGGAGATGCTTGTCTTATCAACGAATTCTTATGTATGCTCCGGATATTGCAGGGAAAATTATAAACGCATGTACCGTATTACATAATATGCGATTGCACTACAGATTACCCTTTGAATATGTGGAAGAAGAAAATATGAATCCAAATAATGCATTTATAAATGCGAATAATGCTGAAGCGGAAGTATTACCTTACAGAGGACCTCGGACTGTAGCACAGCGAATACAAAAACAAATTATGTTAGAATTATTTCCTAATTATCGTTGTGCATGGAATAATGTTAATGAATAAAGTTATATGTTAATGTTATTAACGAATAATTTTTAAACAATAATAATAATAATAATAATTTGAACTAAACCGCGTATGTAAATAACAAAAATAAATTCGAGAGCGCCTTCTCCGGCACGGCTGGATCTTAGTACCTAATAAATTCTATATGAATCTTTAATTCCATAATTCAGCCGTTTAAACTCCGCGCCGAATCGATTTCGGACTTGCAACATAATCATTAATTGAGGCTGGAATTGTAACCTCACAATTAATTTTCTTAATAAAGATCCTTTTAATAATTTTAATATTTCGATGCTTATAAGCATCTTAAAAAACTAAAAGAACTTATTGCGAAAAATATTATCTCAGCCAGAGAATAATTTTTAATAAATGAGTAATAAACATTAATAATAATTACATGAGTAATAAACATTATAATTATCAATGATCAATAAATAAATTAAGTATAAATAAATATGAATTTAATGCGAATAATAACACTTAACATAACATTCTAATAAGAAAATCGCGTATAATAAATGTTAAACGTTAAATTAAATAATAACTTATGGAATAAATTAAATTTAATAATAAATAATAATTAATATTGTATTATTTGTTTTTTTCTTTTTCTTCTTTTTTTTTAAGTTGCAATTTTAATAATTGAATTTGGCGTTCTTCAATTTGTGCTATTTTAGTTAATGCCTCGCTCATTTTCAATGTTGCTTCAGAGAGTAACTGTAAAGCCCCATCTATATAAGTCGCAAACGCACAACGGAAACGCAAACGCGGAGAAAAAAAAAGAACAAAACGTCAAAAAATAAAAGAAAAGAAAGAGAGGAACGTCCGCGTTTGCGTTTGCGTTTTGCGTTTGCGACTTATGTAGATGGGGCTTAAAGATTGAACATTAAAAAAATATTTAAAAAGAAATAAGAATGCCGCTTATACAATAAACAAAAATATTAACATTCATTGCATTTGCTTGCTTGTCTGCTATATTTGCAAAAACTTCTCGAGTTTTGGAAAGTTGATCAGATAATCTTTCGGAATTGGTATATTTTTTGCGCTTTTGATTTCTTTGTGATGTCGTAGGTCCTACATTTTCTATTATAACTTCATTTTCCATTACATTTAAATCATTTTGATTATTTTGATTATTTCGATCATCTATAATAACTAAAGAAATTATTTTTAAGGTAACGTTTTCAACCATGAATATTTGTAGAAAGATATAAGGAAAAATACGTGTCCCATCTAGTATTTCAACTATTTCTGGTATTTCAATTGGTGCGGGGGGAATATTTAAAATTTGTTCATCTCCTGTTGCTAATTCTTCGATAACATTCTACACATATGTATATACAAACGTATATATTCTACATTATTCCGTGTATGTGCGTGTTTTAATTACTTACATTATGTTCTTCAGGAAAACTATCGTGCACAGACGTAAGATCTTACATATAATCATGTCCAATAATGCCTAATATTCGTTTATCTAATTCAGATAACACAATATCAATGGCGTTATTTCCTGTTCTTGCTCCTGCCTGTCTTAATTTTTGGATCTTTTCTGATAGTTTTGATGATCTCTCCAAGTCTATAATAAAGGTTATTAAACATTAAGAATAATATTATTTGTTATTTACGTTATATTTTATGTATTTAGATATTGATTACATTTATTAAATAATTATTTATTATTTATTTAATTTATTATTTATTTAATCAACACTTACGGATAAGTATACTATAATTGAAAAAATCTATATTCTTCCATAAAATAGGCATTTTTTGATAATATTAATATACTTAAAAGGAATAATAATTTATTTCTATAAAAGTATCTGTTCGGTAAAAAATATGCTGTAGCGTCGCCTTCATCATGATGTAATGAAAAAATATATTTCGCGAGAGACGGTTACTGTGTCTTCTGATATTATATTTACTATGCAATTGATACCAATTTAATTAATAATTATTTTAGATTTTTTATAAAAATAAAATTATTTTTTAATTTTATTTACGTTATATATATGCTTACTGTTTTCCAAGATTTCACGTCTTTATGTTTTCCATCCGTAGATAAACTATTTAAATATCGTGCTAACTCTTCCCATTTATCTTGTAAATTTTCATTAGCATTTATAGTTCCAAATTTTCCGGATGCCACGTCAGGATTTTCTTCAAAATAAGCTACAAGAGCTTCAATTTGGCGCCGATTTGCACGTCCTTGACGAGTTTTAGTCATTTTTCTGATAAATGTATTAAAAATATTTTACGTATGTATGCACAATTAATTTATTTTCCTTAAATTTATTAATTATAAGTTAAAGTATATTAAATTATATATTCACTTACTCAGTCATAATACTTAACTCGCTTTTGAACGTGACAACCAATTTACGCCTTCAACCTCTTCGCGAGTTCAACGAAAAGTGACAATTTGATTGGTTATGAACAACAGCGTACGTTATGTTCAAGCGAATATAGTCGTAATAACGACATTGAAATTAGTTTATGTATCGATATCGTATCGATAACTTCATTTACAGAATAGATTAGTCGTTATACCATCGTTAGCGCAAGCGACATTCATCGATATCTAACGATAGCGACACCGTCGTTAAAAAATTAGAGAATCGCAGTCTGCGAAGTTTCATTTTTTTCGTAAGAAAAAATCATTTAGGATAGAATAAAAGGCAGAGCATTATGTGATTTTTCACACGTGTTGTAACGAAATTTTGATATAACATAATGCCTTGAAGGAGCATTATTTGGAAATTGAGCTTTAAAAAAGTCAATAAAATGTATTTTGACAATACGATTTTGTTTGTGGATCTATTTTATTGAAAATTCTTAACTTAACTTTACATTATAAAAAGACTATAAAAGGATTACCTACTATAATAAAATTGTATTTGAAAGAAATTGGTGATATAAAAATTAAATCTTATAGAACTGTTAGAACGTAGGGTTAGAAATGAGATGGAAGAAGAATGTTGTATAGGTATTTCTCTCATAATTCAGAGATTTAAAAAAAGTTATTTTGAAAATTAATTTGAAATTCTCTGTTGTCTGGGCTGCATTCAAAATTTTTAAACTATTACTAATGTTTGAATTTAAATTTTATTAGAATAAAATTCGTTCAAAATTTAAAAAGTAGTATATCATGCTATATATTCTTTTCCTATTTATTATTATTGTCATCATTGTTGTTACTGTTGTAATCTTAAATTATGTAAATTATACACTTGTAATTTTAAATTATATAAGTTATTTATTTGTTAGTATTTGTATTCTTCAAATCTAAAAACTTAATTTAAGATCTATTTTCGATACCCTAAGGTTTTTACTAAAAAAAAAAAAGGGAATTTGAATTGTTCTAGATAGAATGGAGATGATTGAGAGATTTTTAATCAAAAAATATGAAAGCTCGAGATTCTATATATAAATGAGAACAAAGAATTTAATCAGATGTTGCATTTCCTCGCTGTCTTACAACGTGAGTATAGGCTTTTCCTTTATCTTCGCCCTCATTTACCATCTTGGTCGCTTTGATAAATATAGTAGCAACCACGTGGATTATGTGTTACTCGAGTTTGCGAAGAAGAAGAGATAAAGCAAAGTATGGTGAAAGTGAAAGACAGACGCATGAGACGCGATCTTACCAGTCGCACGTACGTGCACATACACGCGCGCGCGCAATCATCAATGACGAGCAAGACGTGCAGTATCGTATCAAGACATTTAACTTGTCATGGGCATAATTTTTGAGCATTTTCGTAAATTCTTAAATGATTGAGGGTGCTTTCCATTTAGTGACACAAGTCGACACAAACATCGTTCTATATCCTCCTAGTATTTAGTGAATAACAAACACAAAACGATACTTGTATCGGCCTGTGTCACTAAATGGAAAGCACCCACGATATAGAATCGATATTAAGTTTATTAAAACCAATATTAGATGAATTTTTTATACAGGATTTACAGATGAAGTTATAGAGTTGCAAGAGCGTTTACTGGCACATAAGAATTAAATTCACGAGCGCTAGTGCGAGCGCACGTGTGGCAATGAATCCGTGACTGTACGCGTGCGAGGGGAGTCCGCACTTCGCAAGTCACTGCGTCCTTTGCATCCTTTGCGTTGCTTTCCTTTGCAATCCCTCTCGCTTCCTCTTTCTACCACCCTTTTGTCCCTTGCGCTGTCCTCGTTCTTCAATTTCACATACTCTCATTCTTTCTTTCCGTTTCTCGCTTTTCAGACAATAGCGTAAGGCGTGAAGGCATTAAATATTATCGTACGGAGCCTCTCGTATTAATTATAAGTGCATTTATGTAGCATTTTATATCGAAGATTACGTTAATTTCCATTAAATTAAAAAAAAAATCTTTTCTAATGTGTTTGAAATTGAACAGAGTCTTTTATAAAGAATTAAATCAAATTATTTTTTATTTAACATTTTAAAATTACATTTTTATACTTAAAAAAAATTCTTCCTTGTTATGCATAGTCTACAAAAAGATATATGCTTTTTATATTTTATTCAAAATGATAAATTTTTGTTATAGTTTATACATCTAATCGATGTCTAAACATGTCTAAACATGTCATTGAAAAATAATTTATATATTTAACATCGTTACTTTGTACGATATTGATCTTTATGAATTAAAAAAAATTTTTGTGCAAGAATGATGTAAATGCCGTTTATAATAATGCGTCAATGGATTTGTGAGAGTAAAAAGCTTTATCACCTAAACTTCAAAATAAAGTCGTCGATCGCAATTCGTGAGGCGCTGTATACGAATGGATCAACATAAATCAGTTATAAAAGTCGTTGTTTAATTGTTTGTACACGAACGGCAACTACACTTTATTATGTGCAATAAGCGCGCTATTTAGAACTTACTATTGTTGTTGAGAACAGTAGTAGCGTAATGATAATTAGGCAACAATAAATTCTTAAATTACGCAACATGATGTACCAATGTTACACAATACTTTTTCATTAGTTAAAATTGACAAAAATAGATATAGCCTCAATCAGGGATTCTAAATTCTAAAACGTTAATTCTCTTTCGTATTAAAGATATTTTGAAAAATTAATCATTATCGAATTAAAAGAATCAATTACACATTTACATATTATAGATAAAAGAAAAATATTATGGTTAATGTAACAAACATCGGATCCAAAAGGGATAATCGACGTCGATAGGATGGCTCAAGAATGGTAAAGGCACAGCGAATGTTGGTTACGCCTGTGCATTCTCCTGCGATTGTCGTCCGTCGCGTTCCTCTCCCTTTGCCCCTCGCCAAGCATGCGTCGTGGTGAATTGCACGCGCAAGCCAGGTCGCGCCGACCACGCCGACAGCCTCCACGTGCTGCCGAGCGGCACTCAGCCGCCCCAAATTGTAGGTCGCCGCCGTCGGTTCGCGAAGAACGAGAGGTGGTGGCGAAGCGGGGATAGGTGGAGCGGATGAGGCGAGTAGGCGATAGCGCGACGATGGGCAAGGGGAAGATTGGAAAGGGTGATGCGAAGAGGAGAGCGGTGGGGAACGCGGATCGCGCGCTCGTGCGTGTGCGCCTCGGTCGTGATCATTTGGTGTGGCCGAAGAGGTAAACATTGTACAGTACAATTGGCCGGTCTCGAGGCGGCGGGTCTTTCGCTTTTTCGTCTTGATCCGTCTCTTGTGAGAAAAGAAGTGATTTCTTTCTTTTCGAGTTTACACGATCTCTCGCGTGAGTTCCTTCAGTTTTACGAATTCTTCTTTGGATCAAAATCGAAAGTCTGCGAATTACTTGCCGTTGGCGTTGTCGAGGACCCTCTTCCGGATGTCATCAAAACGAAGGACGATGATAAACAACGCTCAGATTTTGGATTACACTAGGGTGTAACACGACGTGCAGGTAGATACTCTTCTTTCTTTGGAATTTTTAATTTGTTTCTTTTTTCCTTTATCTCGTTCTTTTTCCTTTTACATTTGAGAGTGACATTGCGAGCTTCGATTCGCGAAAACTAATGTCTTCAAATCTTTCGAATTCAATCTGTGCGTTCTTAAATCCGAATATTCTTTTTCATATAATTTTACGAGTTCTTTGAGTAATGACTCTTTTTTATAGATCCTTATTTATAGATATTAGAACTTGCAATAATCTCTTGTAAATTTGAGCGTGATAAAAGGATAGTTTATAGTTACCATTAAATTAAAACAAGGTGCTTTTCATGGCATTGTATCTTGATTGAATTTTTGCCACTTTGATTTCGGATATTAAACGAACGGAACGAAGTCACTTTCTCGCGACGTAAAGAGAAAACACGCCGAAGAAGGTGTGAGGGGGAATCAACTGTCATCAACTTTCCGAATCAAAATCAGGCGTCATCATATTCGGTTGCTGATAGACCTCATTTTGTTTTTCTTTTTGCGCACATACATGTCGATAGCACAGAAACATTATCTTATTAAACACTCAGCTATCAGTAAAGTTATATAATTTTCTTTAAAATGTAGTTTATGTCAAATTTATTATATTAGATGATTAAAATTAAGCAACATTTTTTTATTCTCAGGATATTTTTAGGATAAATATAGTATTGACATTAACATTATATATTTATGTGTTATAAATGATTTTTAATAGAATCATTTTTGTTACGCGTATGTGACATAGCTATGAAAAAAATTATTTGTATATAAGTCTTTTCTTTTTATTATATTTATGTGTTGTTATACTTACGTAATCGTATGTGACATTTAATGTTCAATTATGTATAATATCCAATTAATATTCAATGTAATTATTACAATTCGCGGGTCTTATACTCATTTGATTATATATTTTTTCAAGTATTTTACGACTTATTATTATAATAATCTAAATTGTATAAATGTATAATCGTGAAAATTTGTAAATTAGTGAAAATTGAAGTTTGTTAAATAAAAATCATGTGAAAAATAAGAAAATAAAACTAAAAATAAATGCTAATAATATTGTAAGTTAAATTAGTAATAAACATGGGTTTGTTACATTTTTCCGAAAAAAATATTAATGTTAATTAATTAAAAGATTACAATTATTTTTTTGTAGTTAAAACAATTTGTATAAAGTGTGATT
Source organism: Wasmannia auropunctata (assembly GCF_000956235.1). Classification (NCBI taxonomy): domain Eukaryota; kingdom Metazoa; phylum Arthropoda; class Insecta; order Hymenoptera; family Formicidae; genus Wasmannia; species Wasmannia auropunctata. The sequence goes on along the minus strand of NW_012029381.1, from coordinate 10,145 downwards.
AGAAATTATTGCGAGATTACTCGAACCCCGAAGAGGAAGAGTAGTGGCGCAATTCCATGAAATTCGGCACGAAAGTGTCTTCCGGGCGTGAGCAGCGACGGTTTGGCCGTAGGGTGAGATTTCCCCTCGGTACGGGGGATGTTTCCGTGGATCAATACGATTTTTGCGTAGCCCTTTTGTGCGTTGCAATACTCGTCGTAAGTCGACCGATCAGTCCGAGGCTATCAAGAAGAGGAATGACTTTGTCGCTGTTGTAGAAACGGGTGATGCAGGAAGGAAAGATAGAGAGAAAGGAGGAAGAAAAGGAAAACGAGGACCGCAGGGAGAAGAGAGAATGGGAAGAAAAGAGAAAAAAAACGAAAGAAAAAGCGCACCGTACGCGATTATCGTCGGTCGTGTGCCGCTGCGCGCTCCTCTTGTGATGTAACTCTCGACGTCCTTACTGCGCGCCGAGTTGGACGAGGTCGGTGATCGCTATAAAAAAATGCGACTTGTACACGTGGAGGCGGCCGCGCGGGTTTCGGCACAGCGTGCGAGACGAGTGGTGGTAGCGACGGGGGGCAAGCGGGTCGGCGCGCGATACGCTTGCAGCCGCCGACCACGCCTGCGGCCTCCCACGACCGGTGTTGGACGATAACGCCGCGCGCGTGCAGGCGCTTACCGCCGTACACACAGTTCGAAGATTCGACTAATTTAGAAGATATAAGAATAATTGGAAGAATATATATAGGTATAAGAATATATATAGAAAATATAACAATCCTGTATCAATTTGTTTACAAATTCTACATTTTTACTTGAAATCCAAATTTACAAAAGGTTATTACCTATCTGCTGCTGCGGTATCTCGGATCCGTTTCTTAGTTTGGAAAAAAATTTTATAAACAAATGGCTAATTTAAATCCAAAATGGAATATCGCTTTTCGGCTAATAGAACAACAAATATATAAACAATCTTGTCGTAACCAATATAATATGTTATATATTCTTTAATATGCATATATTCGAACATCGATTTTATTACGTTATTTAGCGTGATTTTGTTATAATACGCCGTTGTATAGTTTTCTTGACGAACGCAACAAGATGTCGTACATTGACGATGCATTTACGGTAAATTGCCTTTTTACAAGCAATTGTGCATTTTTTTGTTGATACTTACGAGCTATCTTATATATCGTAAAAATATTCTAAACGCGCGTCTTCTGCAATTATTATTGAAACTTTTATAACCTGTAAAAAATGATAGTTTAGTTCTCGTTTGCTTACAACTATATGAACACATACGCGACATTAATAGAAACGCTATTAATTGCCGCTATAATACGTCACGCATATGCGTAGTATTGAATTATTAATTTATGGTAAGAATTTGTTCTAGAATTGTACGCGAGTTTGCACGAGACTTGTCGATCTCATGCTTAGTTTGGAAAATCCAACTAAATACTTATAATCTATAATCTAACTTTATTTATAATTTTAAATATAATAATTATAATATTAAATACATAAGTTATTAAGAATCTAAATAATTAAGAACTTAAAAAAAGCTACACTTGATTGTCAATCGTAGTTACCGTACACACTGTATACATACAACCAGAGAATCACGAAATCAGAATAACCGTACTATTCATATTGTTAAATTATACATGTGAAACATGTGTTATGAAATATCCACGTAAACAAGAGGAAAAAATGATTTACTAATCGGACTTTTGCAATTTTTCGTTTCAGTTTTTTGTCCTCGATGTTGGACTATTATCAGATGGAGTCCGTGCCGTCGAATCCAGCGATGTCAATGTCGGCACCGGGTGGAGGCATGACTGCCGGCTTAGAAACGACGAGTTCGGTGAAGAGCTTGGTGTGCAGTCCGGATCTCACAATGTTCGCGGCCACGCCAGGATGTAGCGGAGTCGAGGCCGCGGATCCAGCCAGTCTAACGACGGTGGAGATCGGGAAATACCAGTGTCTACTCTGTCAGAAGAACTTCGCGCAAAAGAGCATATATCAGAGTCACTTGAGGTCGCATGGCAAGGACGGCGAGGATCCATATCGCTGCAATATTTGCGGCAAGACCTTTGCGGTACCGGCGCGATTGACGCGCCATTACCGCACTCACACCGGCGAAAAACCATACCAGTGCGAGTACTGCAACAAGTCGTTTTCCGTGAAGGAAAACCTCAGTGTACACCGACGCATTCACACGAAGGAACGGCCGTACAAGTGCGACGTGTGCGGACGCGCATTTGAACATAGTGGCAAGCTGCACCGTCACATGCGCATTCATACTGGTGAACGGCCGCACAAGTGCTCCGTGTGCTCCAAGACATTTATACAGAGCGGTCAGCTGGTGATACACATGCGAACACACACCGGCGAGAAGCCATACGTGTGCAAGTCGTGTAAGAAGGGCTTTACCTGTTCCAAGCAGTTGAAGGTGCATACGCGCACCCACACTGGGGAGAAGCCTTACACCTGTGACATCTGCCGCAAGGCATTTGGCTATAACCATGTACTCAAGCTGCACCAGGTGTCGCACTATGGCGAGAAGGTATATAAATGCACAATCTGCAACGAGACCTTCGGTTCCAAGAAAACGATGGAGTTGCATATCAAGAAACATCCGGAATCGCCAGCATCTGTCACTTCTACTGTCACCGACAGCGGCGTTTCTTCGCCAACGGCGATTGGCTCGCTGATCGAACCGGATGTTGAGATCTCTCAGAGCGGCCGTGGTGACAGCAGTAGTAACTTTAATCCAACGGTTTCGACGATTCTAGATTTACCAAATATCGCCGTCGACAACAAGGAGAACTTGAAGACTGAAGAGGCCTATCCGGATTCGACGTCGAATGCTTACGCTGTTCAACGTGACTTTGCGTATTATCTCTATTCTGGCAACAAGGAGCAGTATTCGCAGCCAGTAGTGACACCGCCGTCGAGCACGGCAGAACCCGTACTCACTGACATTGACGAGAAGCGCTTTCAGGCAAGCGTTGTAGTAAGCGCGCCACTGGAATCGGTAACTCATCACGTGTTTTTTTATCCCGAACCAGCGTACGGTAGTTTCGGTTTGACCGCTGGTGGCCATCTCGACGCTGCTGACTGTTCGTCTCTCTTGAATCTGCCGGGTAATGATGCGCGCCGAAGGGTTGAGGCCGCCCTGGAGGCAGTCGAGGAAGAGCGTCAGAGACAAGAATATGGTGTCGGGATTATCAAGATCGATCGAGAACCGTTGCTCACACCACCGTGCAGTAATCCTGAGAGTCCGGTATCATCGCCTGACTTAGCCCTAGATCTAGCAATACCGCCACGGGAGACGTTAATCTTGCCGCCTAGGAAACGTAGCAAGATGATTCTTCAGTCCATGGAAAGCGAGTACAAGAGTAGCGGTGGCAGTGGTGCAAGTCTAATCGCGACTTCACAAAGGCAAAATTCTGTCATTCAATTTGCTCGAGCTTCATAGTGAACGTGCCGAAGTCTTCAATAAAGCTTTGAAAGTGACTTTAGAAATTGGAAGAAAGGAAGATCTTCTGGAAGATATCCATTTTGATAACATTAAAATCAAGAACTGAAAAGAATTTAAAAACTGATTTGTTCCTTTGGCTGGGACAAATTTGAGAGAAAGGAGAATTTAAGAATTGTCGCAAATTTTACTTTTCCAACGTCAAATGATAATCACAAAGCGCACGAGCAATGAACTTTTAACTTGTCAACCACGATGCGAAATTGCTCTCGATGTTTATAATTTTTGGAATTAGAAGAGAGAAACTCATGTGCCTCTTCAATGAATCCTAACAGCGTAACAGTAGAGTGAATCAGCTCGTTAGTGTTTTATCTTTCCATTCGCAATCAACATGATCTGAGAAAAGGTTGATTGTACCGAGTTAGCTCAGTAATCGAAACCACGTTTGTTACTTAATATTTAATAACATAATTAACGCAATCTATCATGTACTGGGTGCATTTTCCTAACGGCTTACAAGCAACAACACTCGCAATTACCTTCTCGACCTTGTTCGATAGCCTCTTGATTTTGAGGCTTTAACATTAACGTGTATGTCGGATGCGTAAGAAATGAAGGGACAGATTAGATATATTCGATCGCGCGAAAAGATTGCACTGATCGTGAGCGTGCATGGTGAGGTAGCCGCGCGTATGCAATATAACTATTTAAAAAAACGTAATCTCGTTAGACCAAATTTTTGGAAAAAATTTAGATAATTTGAAAGAAGGAAAGATTATTAAAAAATATAAAAATTTTTTGATAAAATTCAAAACGTTAATTTTAAAACATACTGTCATACGCGACATGCGCACATGTACATTCTTTAAAAGCTTTATTAACAAATTTTTTGTTATGTTTAATTTAAATGCTATTAAAAATATATTATTTATATTGTATGTTTATTTTATTTACGCACATATTATCTATTTCAAATATATGATAGATTTATCGTGTTTTAATAAAGGGATTACGTTTTTTTAACAATGTGATTCGTATATAGCGGCCGAGTAGCACAAACATCTGATATACAATTTTTAGCAAACAAAGATACTTAAACAGAGAATAGTCTGTGGTAAAGACGGCTCGTTTGAGTAAAAAAAATTTTGTTAGAATATTTGGTATTATATAGTTACATAGTACGATAGTTATTGCCAACATATGTAGCAGTCAGTAATTACAGAATGATTAAAACTATATTTAAATAATCGGTCGAAATTTTGAGATGACTATTGCTAACTATACAACTGCCAAATATCGTGATCAACGATTGATCACCATTACATAATTATCGACTAATGTAATATAATATAGAAACGTTAGTGGAAAGTGTCTGAACGTTCATTCGTTTAACGAGGTAAAGAATTGTTGTAACTGAGACGTTTGCACGTATTACCTCATTGCTGCACGCGAGCGACATTTGTTTTTTTTAATAATTTATACGCCCGCTTTTGGGTTTAACTTTTGACGTGAATTTATCATGTGTAATTGTCTAACTCGTGCCGATTGACTCGCTCTTCGCTGTGTCGGATGCACACTTGCGGAGGTCGACTCTCTTGCCAGCCTTAACAAGACTGATGTCAGTCTACCTCGATAGCGTCGCGATTCGGTTTAACGGGGAGTTGCCAGTGTCGATATCATCGGTTGAATATTTGCGAATAGAGTAAAAAGAGACGATAAATATAAGAAAGGTCGTATATTTCTTTAGTTCATGCATTATTCTCGGCAGTCTGCTTTAATTTTATAAAAGCGGTATTTCTCGTGGATGTGCTTATGTGATTTTTATTTGAAATCCTAAAGTGAAAACATTTAATTTATTAAAGATATAAGAAAGTTTATATAATAACTTTTATATATAACAACTCTTCTCATGTTTAAAAAATTAAGAACTTTATTTTTCAAATTATTATTTTTTCAAAAATTAACTTGTACTATATTCGGAATAAATGTATTCCATTCGATATTATATTAATTAATTAGTGTTTTAATATAAGTACAAATTATCATTTGCTTGGTGACGATGCAACTGGAATCTTTCGTATATCAAAAATTTGGATCGAATGGGCGATTTTTTATTCGTCGACAATTCATCAAGAAATTTTTATTCTCAAGGATCCGGAGGCTAGTTTTATCAAGGTCGATCAATTATAACTGTAAGTCCAATTTGCTCCTTTTGCTGCCTTCCAGTCTTAATATTAGATAAAGACAGAGGCTCTATGTTAAACATTAAAGTCGAGATTGATTAACTTCTTGATGAAACTGGCCGCGCAGGTCTCTGAAAAATCTTTGAATTTTGCTTCTACAATTATTACGCTTTCGACTATATTACTATTATTATATTTATACATAGATAATAGATACAGCTTGCACATAAACGATACGAAACAATAATAACATACTGAATTGACGAAAAGATAAAAAAGGAATTCGAATCTTAATGATATCGTAATTTATCGCTTTTTGTGAGAATTCAAAATCGGTCATTATTTAATGCGTGAAAATTAGTGCATAATTCTATATATTAATCGGCGTAATGCGATGATATCACTGCGAAATTATAAAAAAGAAAAAGGATTTATAACACAAGAAAGAATAATGAACGAGAAAGGGGATTGGGAAAAGGAGAGAAAAGTGCACCAAACAATTTAATATCTCTGTGATAAGAACTCCATAGTACCAGAGTATTAAGCGGAGCCGAGTCCACTGCCAGAGTACAAGCATATATATGTGCACATGCTAGTGTGATGCGAAATATAATGACATATTGTACGACGATATACTGTCATGACGGAACTCAGTTTGACACAGGAAGCTTTTCAGTTTCCGATAATTCTGTCGGTTTTTGAAATTTTAAAGTAAACTTCAAACTCTACCATACTCTACGAAATTTTATGTAAATTTATCTATAAGATATTTAAATCTTATAGATAAATTATAAGTCTTAAACATATATATATATATATAAAGATTTTAAACAAATTTTCCGATTGAATTTTATACTTTTTTGAATATTTTAAATAATATAGCGCGCATGCATAATATATGCGTATGTGCGCGCGCACACACACACACACACACACACACACACGCACGCACATTGTAAAAAGAATTTTAGTTATATTCCATCACTCATATGTGCTAATTATTGATTTCAGGTCCATTAATACATTTCTGTTTTCTCAAAACGAATTTATAATCCAACAATTGAATCTTTTCTTGAGTATTCTTTATTAATATTCTAATAAATTATTAAATTATTAAAATAATTTATTAGAATAACAAAGAATAATAAATAAAGAATAATTACATTCAAATATTCTAATTAATTACATATATTCAAATTAGCCTCGCAAACAGAGCTCTGCCCTGAATGACGCTGATAGTAATAAAGTATTCGCCCACTCGCGATGCTTGGCTATTGTAACATGTGTGTACGTATATGCGTTTATTCAAGTTCATATAATAATAACGAGTAGTGTAACTTGTATCATGTATTCACACACATAATATTCGCGATTGTCGCGAGAGCGTACCGCGCGGCCAACTCTCGTTATTTTCGATACTTTTCTATCGTTTAAAGCAGTGCAATTGTAATTTTAAGCTTAATCGGACCGTATCTTATTACGATGTATAACTCTTCCATGTTGGACTTTTGTGAGAACTGTGTTTTCAAGTAATGCAAGATATGTCATAATAGAAAATTCTGAAGCTGGAATTCGGAAGTTATAACGAAAGAGAGATTAAAGCAGGTTCGTTCATCGTTAATTCATTTACGTTTAAATTAATTCTGAAAATTTCGAAATTTTAATATTAAAGGGATTTTAGTTGCTCCCATGGCAATTGTTATGGCGAATATAAGTATGTATATGGCGCCGCGCGGTGTAATACGAATTGAGAGTGTTAATTAAGTATTACATTAATGACGAGAGTAAAAGTATAGCATAACGACGTCACTATTGCTAGCATAGAATGTCTATTATTATTTTACGATTATTATTATTATTATTATTATTATTATTTTCATTTTCATTATTAATATTATAATTATTAATATCAATTATTATTTATAATTATTGTAAACCGCGTACATGCCAGTGAGATGAGACCTATTTTATTCTAACTGGTGTGTGGAACTGATTACATATAAAAACATGTAAATTACATATAGAAGCATCATTTTTATAAAAGAAAAACGGAACACCACTTCATCACGCATTTTCCATTTTATTATGTTTGTTGTTAGAATCATTATCCGAGAATTTTCCCTCGTAAAATGGTATGAGAGCAACCTATTTCAAAGTACAAGTGGAGGCCCTTTCTTAATTTTAGAGCGTTGTGAAAGTTGTATAAAAATTTATTATTGTTTTTGTATTTATAAAATTTAATATAAATGAATAAAAACTGTGAGTTTACAATGTGTGATATGTTTGGTATCCTTTTTATTAATGATTTGGCGACTTTATATGTATAGGAAAATCTGAAAACACTTAATTTTTTGAAAAATTGATCCCTATCTATTATTTTGACTATGGAAAGATTTAAATTTTTTCATGTTGCTACACGGAAAAGAAAACTTACTTATTTGTTCCAAATAAATAATTTTTTAAAATAATCCTTATCATTTAATTGATTTAACAAACATTTTATTATTACTATAATAAACGTTTTTTTAGAATTAAAGAATTATGTATCTCTTTAAAAAATTGCATTTTGTAAAAAAAAATAATAAATATATAAAATTGAGAAAATGTTATTTTCAGAAAATAATTATTTCTTGAAACAAAGAAAATATTTTTCACGAGAAATAACTTCATTGATGCAAAAAATTTTTTTAAATATCGATTCTTGTACAGTAACAAGAATATTTTCTTATAATAAAAATATAAATACCATGTATATTAAAAGTTTTTAATTAAAATCATTTATTTGCTGCAATTATATAAAGTTTTAGTGAGAAATACACATACCAGATTAACATACACATAAAAGATTAACAAATTATTAAGTAATTAATTAATTTAAACCCTTAAATTGCTTTCAATTATTTCATAAAAATACAAGTAAAGAATCTCATAATGCTACGCTTTTTATTTTATTTTGTACGATTTTTTATTTATAAGAATACATATTCCACCGCGTTTTATCTAGTATAACATTCTTTCAATTGCATGATCTTAGAGAAAAGTTTAATATATGGATATATTTCTTTTAACTAAATTTGTATTGCAGCAAAAAGTCATTAGTTATATATGTATATGTATTAATTGATACAAATAATCAATAAATTGTTTTTTGTATTTATGTCATAAGTTGAAAAAAAAAATTTACTTATTAATAATTGTAAGCTTTTGGTAGATAAAATTAGATTTATTTATTTTACTAATAATTTTCTGACAAGTAATTGTATTTTTATTTTATTTATTTTTAACATTTTTTTTAATGACAAATTTTTTGTCGCAAATATTTTATTAAAACAAAAAAATTATTGGATGTAATTATTTTTATCAATTAAGAAATTATAATTAAAGAATGTATTTATTGAAAACAAGTAAATTTTTTTCTGTATAACAGTAATCATTTTTTAATATTAGATTATATTAAATGTTATTTTAACAATTGAGCACTGATAACAAATTAATAGTGCTGGTGTATTTTACTTTTTAAAGTGCCTAATTCTTTTTCTGTAAGTATTTAATTGTTTTTTAAGTTATTAAGTTTAATAATTATTCTAATTCTAATTATTCTAATTATTAAACTTAACAACTTAAAAAAACAATTAAATACTTACAAAAAAAGAATTAGGCACTTTAAAAAATTAAATACACCAGCACTATTAATTTGTTATGTAAGAGTTTTAATAAGAGTTATAATAAGAGTTTTTATTCTAAAAATTCTTAAAAAGAAATTAAAAATTGGTTGCTTTAAAAATAATTACAATGTGTATTTATTTAGAAAAAATAAAACTAAAATAAAAAAAATATCTTTGGATTAAGTCTGTCAGAATATACTTGATACATTTTGATTTTAAATTTTATTAAAACACGTAAATTATACTAAAAGTTATTATATATTTTAGCTTTAATTTTTACAAAAGTTATTTTTATTTTTTAGCTTTAATAGTGATTACCCAGAGAGCACAAAGTCGTCTAAAAAATGACTAAATGGTGACTAAATAGTTATAAAGATATCTTTTAGAAAACGAATATAGTCGACGAAAAGATGACTAAAAGTCGGCAGATGTCGCCCAATTTGTCATCTTTATGGTTTTATCCATATGATAACTTAAAGATGACTTCTGTGGATATCAATTTTTCTAAGAATTTCTTTGACATATCCATATACATAGGCTGCGTTTCGCAAAGCGCATTATGCGCATGATGTATGGTACCTAATTGTGTTCACCAAATGTTAAACAAAGATAAAAGGATAAATCATGTTCATGATGTGCTTTGCGGAACGCAGCTATAAATATACTACTGAGAAAAAAGATTTAAAAAAAAAAATTTTTTTTCTTATTTTACCGATTACATATTATTTTTAGAGTTTAATTTGTGTTTAACTATTTCGCATTATTTCTATTTTATTAATTACAATTTATACGCAGGTTTACAATTTTTGAAAACACATCGAGATTCGA